>NC_139587.1:16333388-16410888 GCF_946808225.1 Silurus aristotelis
CTCTTTATTAAGGGAAGTCAGATGAGTTGATACCCCCATGGTCATCTTCCACTTGAGCAGTAGCTGACATTCCATTTAACCAAGAATAAAAACCCAGTATCAACTGTAAACTTTATATCTCACAGTAAATTTGGGAATGCTTTGGTATCCCACAGGAAGAAATTAGTGGTAAGTCTGGACTGACAGCCTGTTGTGATTGCATGCCACAAAGAAAAATTTAATGAAAATAATTGAATAAACAAATTATTCTGCCAAACATCACATTTGACTTGAAACCTGGAGGCAGTAAAAGTAGTATGAAAATGGTTATACAAGAGCAAATGCTTATAAAGAAAGATATTTGGTATTTTAAAAATGCTTGGCATTAAACAGGGGTTTTTCCAAGTAATACCTGTAAATCCATGCACACACAAGTAAGACACTGGCAAAAAAAAAATTATGTTGGAAGTGAGCCAAACACTTATTGCTTTTCTTCTATTGCTGCTATGCACGTGTATTGCCACATTAGAAAGCTCAGAAGGTTGAAGTATGCTGTCACAGAATTTCAGATGCCTTTCTGCCCTACACATAACACGTCTCACATCATAACCTTGTGCTCCAGAACATATGATCACCTGCACATTATCAACTTGTGCTGTTAATATCATGAACAGCAGCTACGCTAATTTCTCTCCACTGCTTCTCTTTCTCTCCCCATCCCGAGACACCCTGAGGTTCCTCCAGCTCCAGTCACCTCCCACCTCGTGATGATTACGGACCTTTGAAGAAGTAGATGCCGAACTCGCAAACATCCCGAACCATCTTAAAACGTACAAGTGCCAACTGGATCCCACTACATGTGTGGAGTTTTGACATGGACCTCCTGGAGTGTTTAAAGGCTCTGGCATGGAGAAGCTGATGCTGGATCTGTGATTATCACAAATGCTGAGCTCATAAAACTAGGAGCTACTAACCATATAGACTGTATAAGACTGCAGAAAGAACATCACTTATAATCTTATACTCCAGTACTCATGTTAGTTCTCACTCTCCAGTGTTCTGTACTGTTGAAAGATTTATGATCACACTCTTGATGTCACCCAAAAGAGGATGGGTTCCCCTTTTGAGTCTGGTTCCTCTCAAGGTTTCTTCCTCATAACATCTAGGGGAGTTGTTCCTTGCCACAGTTGCCACGGCTTACTCATCAGGGATAAATGCACACCATTCACCTTCACTGTTGATTTCTGTAAAGCTGCTTTGAGACAATGTCTGTTGTGAAAAGCGCTATATAAATAAACTTGACATGACTTGACTTTCTGACTATTGCAGGTTAATATAATGTATGATAATTCCTAATTTAAATCAAATGTCAAACTGTAAATGTAATCAGTGTTTTGTATTGAAAGTTGATTTAAATACAGAAAGGAAATGGCATCAGAAAGAATATTTTATATGGCTTTACGAGTCAAAACTATTTTAAATATTTTTTTAATTAACCCTATTTCTTGTGTAGGACTAATTTATTTTAAACAGTGAACATGCACATAATCAGAGTCAATGCCCCAGCCACATTGCTCCCACAATATTACAAATAAAATACAGTTTTTGTTATGATGCATGAATGATTGATTAGATACGTTTGAGGTGGGTTTGTAGAGTACTTTGTAAACATGAAGGGTTCAGTCTCTTTTTTAAATGCTCAATGGTATATCGATCTTTAATCCCACATCTGATGATGTCAGATGTGGAGATGCAACACAGAAGAATAGCTTTGGGAGAAGCTTTGCTTGTGTTTATGGATGAGCTGAATTAATGTCTGTTTTGACATTTCCAGCACATGTACACAGGACATATTACAATGGACAATCAGCTATAAAAGCCTCAGCTTCTGTAATTAAATAAGACTTAACAATGTCTTAAAACTGCACAAAAGATCAATCTGCAAGAAGAGTATCTACTTTGACTATTCTGAAAAAAAAGGCCATTTAGTGTCCTTTCAAAGGTAGCGTGACAGTGTATGTGTGTGGTTCTTATGATCTATGGCAAACTCTTTGTTCTTTTTTTTTTTAAACCAAGGTGAAAACAGAAAGATCTTATCTATGGATAAAGGCAAAGATCATCATGGAGTATTCAGACGTAATGAGTGGACCACCAAGTAAAGATCTTCGTAAAGGAATACAGGCAGAATGATATGAGCCTGGGTCTTCATGTAAAGATACAGAAGATCAAGCTCTCCTTGGCAGAAGCTAAGAGACAAACCAAGATCTTGTGCCACTTTGTGTCAGCTAGATATAGTGATGGAACATTACGATAACTATCATGAAAGAACCTCATCATTGATGTTTTTTTTTCATATCCTTTTCTCCCACAGCACCACCATAATCCTGACAGAGGCACTTTAAGAACTGAAGAGTTGGATAGGAAAAATAGGCAAGTTTGTTTAACAGGCAAGTTTTGAGGTTGGGACAGAAGTAAAAAAAGTGAAACTGTTGAGTTTGCATACCCCTATGCAATTAATAATCTATTTTAATACTCTATTATTATTATTATTATTATTATTATTATTATTATTATTATTATTATTATTATTATTATATTACAATACATTTTATCATGTATATCGACAGAAAAGATAAGGGTAGAACAGAGATGTTTATACGCAACTAAGCATTCAAATCAGTAGCTTTATTGGTCAAAAATATTACACCTCTGGATGTAAGCCACTTTGCACAGTTCATTATAATTCAAGAAGAAACATTTGCTTAAATACAATATTTGTAAACATAACAAGTCCAAGTCTAATGTCTATGAAATACTCTATGAGAATTTTGTGAGATAAGGCAGCTACAATAGCCTAGCTCTAATACCTCATAATGGTACCCTGTATACTCTCCTGCTCTTGAAAAAAACACACTAACTCTGTGTTATCTGTTTTAAATGACAGCAGACATCAATGTCAAGCTTAAAAAGGTTATTTCCTCTTACCTAGTATGTTACCTATAAGTACTGAAGCCAATATTATAGCTGTCATCTCCCTGAGTGCTGCTGCCATAAAGGAATCTTTTGTTCAGGTTGTAACATAGACACTGTTAAGCTCTCAGGTGCACAATGCATGCTAAAAACTGCAAAAGAATATGTGCTTTTGAACATGGTATAACTGTTTCCTGTTGACAGAGCAGGATTCCTTAGCAAGTGCTTACTACATGTTTTATCCATGTAGATCATAATATTATTCACATCAGCTCAGACAACTACACAATTGAATCAAGCTCCATGTGAAGGGCCATGTGGGTTTTCTTTTCCTGTTTAGATTTTCTTTCAATGTCACTTTCTGCCAGAATTTTAAGACAAATACGTAATGGCTTAACAGTGACAAAATACCCCTCACACACTTTTGCCTGAGGGCCATGAATTCTGTTGACTGTTATGTTCGGTCACCACAGGTGAAGCTCATCGTTGGTCTCACCCCCTCCCTTCTGCATTTTAAAGGGGGAGAAATGCTTTTGTTTGGCAGTGACAAGGGGAATGCATGGATAAACATGGCATCAGCTCTACAGAACCTTAAATAAGATCCTTAATATGCATTGAGCTCAACTTTGATCTGCTTGTTCTTACACATCTGCCATGAGTTTTACAAAGGTGCGTATAGTTGTTTTGCTTATTTTGTGCTTGGTCTATGTCAGTTGCTAGGTTGCTATAATTTGAGAAGAGAGGAGTACAAAAAGGTTTTTGTCCAGTAAAGATAAATATAAAGTAAGTCTGACAGAAATGTACAGTCTTACATCACAGTTTATGCCTCTTTCACAATCAGTCTGTATATTTAGTTGTAATGCTAGAGCTCATTCAATCCAACAAGTCGATTTATTACTTTTTATTTTTATTTTTTAAAAGTAAATAGTTCAGTGTGTGATCACAAGACAATTGTTTACATAAAGTATGTTATTACCTTTATTTATACCCCAGGAAGTTGTCAGCTTAGACCATCGAAGTTGCCAAGATGCCAATCTCCCTTTTGGTGCTTGACTACTTTGTTGTAATAATTAATGTTAATCTCATTTTGAATCCATTTGTGGAAATCCAATCTCTTCCTTTCTTCTTATTCCAATTGAAGCTCTATCTGTCCATCAGGGTTATGAGATTTTTATTACTGCAGGTTTGTGACAAGGTGGTGGGAAGGTGGCCGGCTACTTGACAGCAGTGTTGTGATGCCTCTTGATTAGACTGACTGCAATAAAACAAGCACCTGTAAGGGGAGTGAATTCACTGCCTTGCTCTCTGAAGCAACCCTGATTCAGCATTTTCTCCTGTACAAAATATTGTTTAAAGATATTTAAAGTATTAATAAATTAAAATGAATTTTTTAATGCTTTTTATGCTTCTATGTGCAATCAATGTATTAATGGAAAATAAAGTATGAAATAAAAGTATAAAAAAAATATGAGTCTGAAAGCTGTATAATTATTTTACAAAATTAATATCTGTTGTGACAAATGTTTGTGGACATATGAGACACATGATGACACATAAGATTGGTATGTGCTTTCTCAACATTCCACATTAATTCCCTATTTGTTATAATAACCTCTTCCTTCTGGGAAGATGTTCCACAAGATTTTGGAGTGGTAGCAGGTAACTCAAGATCCTCCACTTCAACTTATGTAAACCATATCTTCATGAAGATTGCTTGTCTCACAAGAGCATTTGGAACAGATTTGGGTCTTGTAGTTGAAGTGAGTGGAAAATGTAATGCTACCACACCTAAAGACATCCTAAACATTTGTGTGCCTCCAAATTTGTTGTAACAGTTTGAGGAAGAACCACATATGGCTGGAAGTCCGGTTTCTCAATACTTTTACATAAATAGTTTAATTTTCATAGTTATGTTTCTAACAAATGGAGAGAAACAAAACTTTTTCTCCACTAGTGACAAGTTTCTACTTCCTCACTATACAACTAATAACCAATAGTTTTAGTCTGGGCAGGGGCAGATTTAGTGCTTTAATTTATTTAGTCAAAATATAGAAATTGGGTTCTAGATAATTTAGTTCATTTTAAATGTTTAATTTAATTTAAATTCTAATGCAATGTCCTTTGATGCTAATTCTGAGAACAAGTTTTCAGAGTGCTCATCACTTTATAAAAGATTCCACAATTAATAAGATGCAGTTGAGAGTATGGTCTGCACATGTTAAAATAGTCATTAACAGATGACATTATTCATCTACTGTACGTATTGAAGACTGAAATTTTATATTTCCGGAGAAGCTCCCTTAATACACTTTTTTTTATCAAGATTATTTGCGGTTGTAATGAGATAAGAGATCTATCTACAGACAATCACAGTTACAGTATCATATCATTTTTTTAAAAGCATACATTACTTTTTACCCAAGGCAAATTATCACATTTGCAAATATTTCATCTGATCATGTTTGTTATTTTGAAAACAACAAAAAACATCCTTGAAGACTAACTGATCCAAAGCTCAAATTTATAATTCACCATCACTCACTGCAGACATTCCTTCATATGTCACATGACATATTTCTTATCACCTGGTGTAGCATCTTGTTGTGGTAGCTTGTGCAGCCTTTGATATTGGAGAGCATGGAGGTTTCACCTAAATAAAGGCTCCTTTGTACTCCACTGATTAACTTCTGTACATGAGCTGTTTGATAAGATGAAAAAGCCTCTTTTGTGCAACATGCAAACCATGAATTTGCTGGATTTGTTTTTATTTTGCAGGTAAAAAGGTTGCATTGTATGGAACACCTAAAGTGTTCATTTCTATTATTGAATAATGATGTACTTAATGTTCTAGCAAAATGACTGACTTCCAGCACTTTTGATTTGAAATAAAAGTTGAATAAAGCATAAACCTTAACTTTAATTAGGTGTTATTTATGTTTATCAGCATTAATATCATTTAGATAAACAACATGTAGTTTTATATATTACCCCATATTTCTGGGACCCAGAACTGTAACATTATAGGAAATAAACAATATTATTTTTATTTTCCTTGTGGCTGTCAAAAATTTGTCAAGTGAGTCAAGAGAGATTTTAGGCCATGAGTAAGGTCAGTAATGAGGATGTGCCAACCTTGACATACAATCATTATGGGACTTGCTTTGTGCACAGAGGCTTTGTAACAGTGGAACATGTTTGGGCTAGGCTCCTTAATTCCAGTGAAGAAAAAAAGAAGTATGCAACAGTTTGAACAAGGCCCACATATGTGTAAGACTGTCAGATGTCCTTATACTTTTGGCCATGTAGTGTAATTGTTGTTTTAAACTGTGGCAAAGAAAAGTCCCGATCATTGAATACACAGGTCTAGCCAAAAATACATGCTTCTTTAATCATGTTTTGGCAAAATACCTTTCTGTTCTTTCTCATCATTGGTTCGAATCTTATGATGAGACCTTCTGAGTCCAAACTATTATTGTTGTAAGAGACTTTTTAAAAGTTTGTCTTAATGATTCCAAGAACTGTTTGTTCTAATTGAAATGGCTGATGCAATTTTTTTCATGTAACTTTATGTCCTTATCACTAAGCTCTATACAGTATAGAGAAAAAGTACATGCTCTTGAATTAAAGTTCAAATCTAACCTTAATTGCTTGAGTACAAAAACTCTTACTACTTACAAACAGCTCTATATTTAAATGTTTTATAATTCCAGTTCTTTTGTTTCCCCAGTGGCAGGAGTACCTGTTTTGAACATGCATGCAAAACATACCTAGTACTAATGACAAGTGCTCCTTTGATAAACTGTTTGTATACATCAGCCATTTCAATTTGTCAGCAATAAATTAACATAGTACATCGGCCTGAGGCCACGTTTGTAGAAAGAGAAGAGAATCATAATAGTTTTGATTTGAAGGTGTTTTATAAAAAACTACATGACTCTTTATGAAGTGATTTTCGGACATTTTTAGTTTATAGTATATGTATATACACCATACACAGGCGGCTGCTTCTATTTGTTTAAATATAATTAATTGACTAAAAGGTCCCTTTGAGTTTCATGTTATTAGGGATACTTACTTAAAAACTTATTTAATTACTTAAAAATGTAATAAAGTACTGTTGATCGTGATTCAATATATAGGATCTCTGTTAGGTGTTTTTTTTTGTCTTGTAATGTCCTCGAACCTTTTTCTAGCCCTCTTGATCAACTCTCCGCCAGGGGATTTCCTTTCTTCAGAAGCTTTTCAAATTACTATGGAGGTGGTTTAGTGTTGTGCCAAAGTGCCTGTTTGAAGTTGGTCTCTTCAAGTCGGGTTTTCACTCCAGGTGGACAAATCTGCCACAAATAAGATGTGCAATAAAAATTCATGGCCAATCCAGTCTAGCACGTTGTCTTGCCCGTGTCTTGCCTGTATAAAAAAACAAAAATGATTACATGATAACTAACATTTAAAAACCAGTTTGGAGACGAATAGTGCTGTCTTCTCACTTTTATTCAAATTTTAAATTTTTTTGCCTGGCTAAGACTTCATGTGAGGTTTGGCAGCTGACATAATGTCGTAATTTCCATTTTGTGCAAATGCCAAGTACTTGTAGTGTATAATATAAAGTTTACCAAATCAGACCTTGCTGAAATTCAAAATCTGACAGGAAAAGAAGGTGCAGTGCATACAATATATGTTATATATCCAATAGATTGTATACACATGACCATCACACTCATTTATGCTTTTTGTACATCAAATTTCAGAATCAGTCCCTACTTCTATTACTCTTTTAGAACGGCTTTCCAAAAGATTTTAGAGTGTGACTTTGGGGATTTGCTTATTTAGCCACAAGACCATTACTGAGGTCAGGTTCTGATGTTGGCTGAGGAGGTCTGGGGTTCACTTGGCATTCCAATTCATCCCAAAGGTGTTCAGTGGGGTTGAGGTCAGGGCTTTGTGTAGGTCATGTGAGTTCTTCTACTTAAACTTTGGTAGAGTATGTCTTTATGGACTTCAAATTATGCACAGATGCACATGCTAAAACTGTTTTGGGCCTCTTTGTTCCAAGTCAAATTATAATACTATATCATACAAAGAGATTCTGTACAGTTATGTGTTTCAAAATTTGTGACAAACATTTGGTAAAGAATGACACATAGGTATTATGGTTAAGTGTCTGCATCGTTGTAGCTATATAAACTACTGAGTGCCAATCTGATAATAAATAAGCCATAATGTTTTAAACTGACATATATTAATAACTAATGATAACACTGTTTTTTGTGTCTTGTAACCCATCAGGGTACTCAATTATCTAGAACATATTTTTCAATTTATGTGTAATTATGTGTAAATCCATAAACCCTATTAACTCTCTTTGATACCTGTAAAAATTTCTCGGTACTTGCTGGGACTTGCTGTTATTTATAGAGGGACATCATGAGAGCAATTTAATTGCAGCTGCACACACTGACAGGTGGCCTCTCTGTTTTATTTTCACACTAAGCCCAAATAAAATTCACAGTTACAATCATGTAACCACACTACTCACATGCTATATAATAAAATAAACATACTGTAGATAGTAGAATTTATGGTTTATACCAGTGTTGGTGTGGATATCTGCAAAGAATCCACTGTAAAGAGAAATAGTCAATACACTTATCTACAGCAATTTATTATTTAAAAAGAAAATTGTTTTTTCGTTATGAACTGTGAAACAACAGAACGAAGAAGTGGAAGTACCGTGGGAGCAAACTGAAAAAAGATCAATATCAATAAGACATCAATAGGTTCACAAGGTTATTTTCAAACAGTCGAAGATATTTGCATTTAGACAACAAGCAATCTATCATGTCAACAGAAATCATTGCTTATCTTTTGTGAATGAAATCATAATCTATAAAGAAATCAAATCTCAATTTGAAAAATTTGTCCAAACATAATTAGGTAATACATTTCTGAAAATGAAATAAAATTACATACTACAGATTGCAATATTTTATTTAATTAATACTATTTCTGGTTTAACACCCTTTTTTGAGTATACAGTGTGCAAATGGTAAATGGTAAATCATCACAATATTGATCATGTTTTCTTTAGATTGAATCATCTGTTTGCTTTAAGCACACAACAAACCAGGCTGTGTGTGTCTCTTATACCATTTATGATTTAGAGGTTACTGAGTTACTGAAAATGTAAACCCTGATTTGGTCTTGTCAGTGAGCACAATTTGTATTCTGAATTGAACAGAGGCAGTCAGTTAAAGTGCTAAGTTACCAGTACATTCTTTTAACCTATCAGCTTTCCCAGTGTGTAAAACCAAACTCTACTAAACCCTCTTTTCTTTTGCTCTCCTCTTGTTTTGTTATTTTACCTGACAGTCCAGGTGTGAAAGGGGGTGAGGCCATGGAAAAACATTCAATTCTGTAAGCTTGTAATGAAAGAATCTATTGATTGACCTCTACATGCACAATGACAAATGGGTTAGCAATTTTCCGCCTCACTTATGGGCAACAATGCACATTTCCACTTTCACTTGGAAGCAGTGAGTGTATCATGTGCATACCTTTCTCAGGTTCGGCAAACAGTTCAGCAGGGTCCCTGCAAACTAAACTTTAAATCAATTGTGTACACATCTGGCATTTGATCAAATTCTCCTTAGAATAATAGTTTCTATTTAGTGGTGATTTATATTTAATATTTTAGCATAAACAATACTGATGTACTAGAGATTTGCTAAGTAGAGAAATCTAGTAGTTAGTCTTAGCCTAACTTTCTGGATGGACTCATTTAAATCAGTTTATCACAGTTCTTTCTGCTGCTCTGGTATACAATCAATTTGTAATGATTTTTTTTTGTCATTCAAGGATGTTATTCCATGTTGTGGCTGCTGATTGAATTACTCCCAAGTGCCTGAAGAATGTTTTAGGTGAAAACTATGGAAATTAACCAATTAACCTTTTTGCTGACCCCTTCAATAGGAGAACCCTGTGGGAAAATCTAACCAAAGAAAATCAAAGAGAGCTCGGAGCTTACAGACCTGCAGGCAATCTCACCTAAAATTCCCACATGTGAAAAGTGGTGCTACATCATACAAAACCTATGAATAAGTTAAACAAAAAGGCACAACAGAACACTGACCAAAACAGTCCCTAAACGATCAAAACAAAACATTTTTATGCAATAGAGCTGGTAAAATAATAAACTCCAACAAAAATAACAGTGTTTGGCACATTTATGTATTTTTAGCTCTAATCACTGTGTCCTGTAGGGGTAACCTGTCACAATGCTGAGAATCTAATTGATGCCTCATGCTTTCAGGCACAATTATTTGTGCCCAAATGTCAAGACCTAATTTGTGGCTTTACATGTTGAATGCATGAGACAAAAGCTCTGAGCTGGACTCTATTGGTAGAAACAGAGTGGTTTGCTCAGCAGATGTGGGGTGGTCTTAGTTAAGTTAAGGTTTAGTATGTTTAAAAGGAGAAACTCGAAACATAATCATTTTAGGGGGACTAAACAAGAATCAGTGGAGGGGTTTCACTTATGTTTTGTTGTAAACTTTATTGAGTTTTTAACTTGTTTAAAATAGTTAAAGTGCAATTACAGCATCACATATTTGAACCATTTAACTACATGTAAAAAGAAAATGTGTATATATTTGTAGGTGTATGTATGTAGATATGGTTTTTTTTTTTTTTTTTTTTTTTTTTTTTACATGTGATTAAAAAGATCCAACATGTGATTCTGAAATTGTACTTTACAATTTTGGCCAAGTACAAATAAAATCAAATGTTGCAATGAGACAAACTTATTTCAAGACATTTCTGACACCATTAGTGTTTGGCAATGGTTTGTAACCATAGGAAGGCCCCAGAGGTTTTTCAAAGCATGCAACCATTAACTGGATATTATACATCTTTGTAGGGTCTCCATAGCAATAAAAATAACAAATGAAACATTCCCACTGCACCTGACATCTTCAAGTCAAGAAAAATAAATATACAGAGCTTGAATACACACACACATATATACATATAGCTTAAGACCTCACTGATGACATGCCAAACACATATATGACTTTTGCTGTATTAGACATGGTAAAGAATTACTCTTTTTGTATTGAAGTAATCCCTTTATTGTGTTGAATATATGTTATGAATTTCCTACCCAATTTAGTAGACCAACACTGCTCACTGCTAAGCCATGTAAACAGAAATGCATTGTACTTTGGTTTTAAGGAGGTAATTTACTCTTAAAGGGATCTAAATAAATACTTGCTGTGCATATTGTCAGACACCACCCTTATGCAAACAGATACCTATCCTTAGAAGAATCTACTGCTTAAATCAGCAGGTGAGACTTAGTGCCATCCCAAGGGCTCTTCTCTGGTCAGTCTGCAAAAATATGAATTATACTTTATCATAATCCTGACAGACAACAAAGTCATGTAGGCTATGTTTTTTTCCCATGTGGCTGTGTGCACACCCTCCTCATATTTACTGCTGACAAACACAGGAGCAGTTGACAACTGCTAAGGGAACACCTGCACTGACAACACTTTTGTGTCAATGCATCTAATTGCCAGAATATCCAACCATAATATTAAGTAACCATAAGGAAACCTTTAAGGTTTTTTTGTTTTGTAGAAAATGCTACAAAGAAAATAGATTTTTCTAAAGGGGACCACACAGATGTTGCCATAAAGTTAAAACTGTTATGGGAAATGTTGTTCCCAACAGGATATATATACACACACACACACACACACACACACACACACACACACACACACACACACACACACACACACACACACACACACACACACACACACACCTGTGATTGGATTTCTTTTAGGCCTCTTTTGGGCCACATCTAAAGTGATGGAAATAAGGGTGCATCCATTAAGTGCATGAGGTAGGCCTAAGAGAGAGAGCATAGATGAAGGATTTAAGTGTTGGCTGTAAAGTACCTTGGATCACCTGCTACAGTGACAAAGGCATCATTTTCATCCCAGACAGACTCAAAAACATTGGTTTAACAAGTGCCAAAAAGTATTTCATAGCATCGGGTATCAAAAGTAAAATTTACTCTTTACTTCAACTGAGCACTTGGAGCAGAAAGACCTTTTACTGGACATTTTAAACAAAGTTACCTAGTAGACAAGCTCAATAGAATACCTCAGCATTTACATTTTTAATGTGATATTATCTCTTACACACACCAACATCCACATAAACCAAAATGTGACACTGAATACATGTGATGTATGAAAACATTTTTTTCCTTTTTGGTGTAAATATTGACATGCATAGAAAAATGAAAAAAAAAAAATGTATTAAGCTGTATATCAAAATTCAATATGCTGATGCAAAGTTTTAAAACCTGACAGTAGCTATTGCACAGCCTTTCTAAAAACCTTTAGAGCTAAAATAACAGCAATATTTGCCCATTAAAAGCCCTATAATATCTAAACCCATTTTTGTTTCTACTGGCTGTCTCTTTCTCACCTCCATACACTGTTCCTTGTTATAAGTTTTTTAGAGGGGAAAATCCCGCAGTATCACATAAAGGTTGGCACCACGTTGACTCCCCTGTCATGACAGCCTCTGGCTCACCATCACAGAGATGCTGAGATCACACAGCACAGCTTTCATGCTTCGACACAAATATTCATCCAAGCATTACGGAAACTGTAGCTTGATATGCTTTTTTGCTCATTGTTGTGGAAATTGCTCATTGAGCCATTCAAACACAGTCAGAAAAAAAGAAGGTGAGCCTGAGGTATCTAAATTTCATATTGTCTAAGTGACAGTTGGTTTAATTGCAAATGCTGGTACAGACAATTAATCTCAGTCTCAGACAATACTACAAGACACTTATGTCACAGATATAATGAAAGACAAATGATTACCTTCCTTGATTAATATTTCAGTAAGACACCAGTTGTTACTGATATGTCCTTAAGTGGTTATATAAACCTTTTCTTTGTTCCAAAATAGTCAGCAGAGACAGCTTAATACTTATCAGTTTGACCCCTTTTGTGCAAGACTGCCAAACCACTAGACTGCAGCTAAGGTTCAGTTTTTATTTCACCCTGATCTTGTCATTGGGAGGTTGTTACATGAGAAGTTCTCTAAAAGGAGCTTTGAAGTTGACGAGTTGTGCTGGACATTTTGTTCACAGCATAACCAGGGCCACAAAACACAAACAAAGAACATATATAATATTAAGGAAATATTTATCCTGTTAAAAGTGTAACTTTTCAAAGCTTTCATTGATATATCAATTACATATTTCTAGACAGATTAAATTCTGGGGAAATAAAAAAGATATGACAGGTGCATTTTAAACATAATCCCAAACCCTTGACAGAATCATTTTGAACCTTCTTGAAAAGTTTTTTTTAGAACTAATCTTTTTACATGTTTTCGAAAAAAGAAAAAGCAGTTTCTTATCATATTATAGTGACAGTATAATATAATATTATGCACTTCCATAATATGAAACATCTGATTTCATAATATCTTAAGGCACCTTCTACAGTGTATCTAATTAGATAAGTCTACATTTAGATGTAAAAAATATATATTATCAAATAAATAAATACATAAAATAAATATATGTCATGTGAACTGTATAAATAATATTCTGCTTATGTGTTATGTATCTCCACAGCTTTCAATCTTGACATTTTAGCACATCACATAAGTAATGTTCCTTCAGTTTTCTCCAAAGCCAATCAATAAGTCTTATAAATGTATTTTCCAGAATCAAACAGTACATGCTCTCTTGTTAATCTTCAGCAGCATGCCAAATGCTAAATAGTTTCATTTAGGCCCATGGACTCTCAGACGCCTTCTGTAGCTTGCATAACTTAGGAAAATGACCAGGACAGAGCACTTCAGCATCATTTCTGGTCTATGCATCCTGAAGCAAGCAACCATGTCATCTTTCAGGCACTGCCAGGTGTACCTTGGCTACAAGACACCCATCCATGTCTCCTGTTCCTTTATGATAAGAACATGGTTTAAGAGACTTATTTCCCTTCAGATCCCAAGCATGCTGACCTCAGCTGTGTCCCAAAACCTCTTTGTAAAGTTCAGGTACTTTATCAGGGTCTACTGGCCTGGGAAGAAAATGTGTAAATTTCTGATGTCTCCTTGACTTTGTCCCATCTCGTGGTGTTCCATCCTTGTTTAGAGCCACATAGTAGCGTGCCCCCTTTTCACCGTGTTTGTAGAGGTTGGAGGAATATGTGTTGTACCAGTTCTCTTCAAACTGTTCCCGGAAGACACACTCAGCTGTCAGTTTCTCCTAAAAGGTAACAAAAGGCAGAAAATTAAACATCACTGATTGTAGCGCACTAGACGCAGAACCTTTAAAAAAAGAAAACAATTAAGTTGTGATTTAAAGAAACATTCTCTTCCTCTCTCTCTCTCTCACACACACACACACACACACACACACACACACACACACACACACACACACACACAAATATGCACACACAGACATTGCACATAGAACTATTCACATAAACTGTCTAAAATACTTACAGAGCCATAAAGTTCCCCCTTGTCATTCATTCCAAGGTAGAGGCCACTGTCCACTCCTCGGATGCTGATTAATC
The DNA here is from genome assembly GCF_946808225.1 of Silurus aristotelis. Lineage (NCBI taxonomy): Eukaryota > Metazoa > Chordata > Actinopteri > Siluriformes > Siluridae > Silurus > Silurus aristotelis. Next base: position 16,347,962 of record NC_139587.1, read on the forward strand.
CAACTGCAAGGCTTATGAATTCCAAAATACCTGGAGAAGAATAAAACAATTGTTCTGAGCATGTACTCTGCAGTCTAAGACCACAGTCTAGTCACACATTGTGAGTAAGCTGCTCTGAAATACTAGCTAGGTAAGATTACTATTGACTGCCTCTATTCAAATTATAAAGTTGGTCAAATGTTCTGTGACACACAGAATAGGTGCTATAAGTGATACCTTTGCATTACTGCAAAGTGCAAAGCAAATAATAATAAAACATAATAAACGTATAACAAAAGTATATGCAGTGTATATTCAGTAGTGGGAATATATGCACATGTGGACTGTAATCTGAAGTAATAAAGGCATAATAAATGTATATGCAGTGTACAATCTGCATAACATTTTTGTAGATGGAATATATGCACATGTAGACTGTAATCTTAAGTCATATGAATAGTTTTATGAATAAAAAAAAATCAATACATTTATCATCTTCCAGTCTGAAATAATGCATTGCGTCAAAGCAAAATCAACTCCCTCATACCAAAGCGACTGTGGTCTTTCCTCGTGCCCTGCACCATGCCGTCCGGTAGGATTTCCAGGTGAAAGCCGGTTCTGCAGTAAAGCTGTCTTCTCCTCAGGATGCCCTTTAAGTGCACCAGGTCGGCTGGTGTGCTGCGGGACAGGCGCTCGGCCGGAAATCGCTGGTCTCCGAGCAACGCGAGAGTCTCGGCGAGCGGCGGCAGGAACAGGAGAGAGCCGGCGGCTCCTGCGCTTTCTGCACCCTGCATCAGCGCGCTCATCTCCGCCATCACCGGCCGAAACTATCAACGGTCACTGGAGCCGAGCGTAAACCCACAACCACCACCACAAGCACCAGCACACCACCTAACGTCCGGCGCTCCTGCGATCCATGCAAACCACAGCCCCCGGAAAGTAAACGGTTCAAGAGTTTCCGACAGCAGGGCAATAATATAATTTCTAAGACTCCGCCACAGACTTTCCCAAATGTAATATAATCCACCGATCAGAAAACTTGATTCAATTGCAGGCTTTATTGAGTCACTTTCATATAAATTCCATGAATTTATGGCATAACACGTTTTGCTTAATCTGAATTACATCCACAACGCATGAAGTAGTCTGTTTAGTCTTGAAACGTGCGACTGATAAATCCGGCGCACCTCTAGGGCAAAACTCACAGCCCGACTTCTGGTTTAAGGTGTGTGTGTGTGTGTGTGTGTGTGTGGTACTTTGGGTGTGTGCGGGAAGTGGTTTATGCTGTGTGAGCACAGGGCAGGTGCACAGCTGCGGCAGGAGGGCTCTGGTGGGCGGCGCTGGTATTTAAGACCTGCCTTACCACAACGTTTCCTTTTCGCACTTAACGTGTTCTAGATACATCTGTATCTTTCTTCCTCTGTGTGTATGTGTGTTTGTGGAGGGTAACGGTCGCAACGTGAGTTTGCGTTTATAAAAAAAAACAATCACAGCATCTCTTAGTATAGCACAAAACCATACCCAAAACAAAGATATTTTAAATATATGCTTGACAAGCGTAATTGCATTGAACCACCACTGAAATCGGCAAAATTAATAATAAAAAAACCCATTGTGATTGAAAATGACAATCGGCTGTATTTATTCGACCCTGTGCGCGCGCTTGATTGGACTGGGCTAAAGCACATCTCGCGAGGAGTCGCTTCGCACTGGCCACTGTGGCACTGGAACGATGGCGGCGGTCGTACGCCGGTTCAGCACTATAGTAAACATCATCAGCGCTTGTAAAAAAGGCACAACCCAATCGTTCAAATGGAAAATCTCCACGCGACGGGTTGTGACAGGGCTGTGCATCGCGGCAGGTGGACTAGCTGCGTGTCAACATTGCCGAGTGAAATCAGTCGACACAACGAGGAGGATCCACGTAGTCCCGGTTGTGTTTGCTAAAGAAAAGGTACGGTTTAGGAAATTTGCAAAAGGATGCATTGAATTGTTACACGCATCTCTTTACCCCTATGTTACAGTGCGAAGTAAACAAGCAGTTCCTTTGGGACTTGCAATGACGCTCTCCACTATACATAGGTGCTGAAAACAAGGAAATCGAATGTTTGAAATGGAAATCTCTGCCCTCAAATAGGATGGAGCTACACAACTAAGAAGGCAATTGCTCATATATAGAATGTTACTTCAAAAGCTTTCATTTTAAATTATTACTGTACATACATAGCAAAAGACATTTGATGAACACCATAGGGTTATTAGATTCATTGTTAATAAAGGTTACATCTAAAAACCTTAAGGGTTTTTGGTTGCTTTCATGGAAGAATCCTAAATAGGAACAATACAGAAGAGAGGGTTAAAAGACTTCTTCAAAAATGTGGAGCAATAAAAGAAGGTTTATAGAATCATTTGTGAAGCAGAAAACCCTTTAAAAAAGACTGAAATATTTTCTTCTTAACGTGCTATATGCACCTATAAAGCCTTAGAAACCACCGAAGAATCCATTAAATGTTATCTGTTCAACTAGAAAAAATATGGTCATGTATTCACATATGCTGTATTGTTTGACATGAATCTTTCTGAATTTCAAATGTTTTCTGAAATGGAAGTCAATTTATTTTTTATTTTTCTGGTGAAGCAGCATATATTTGGCCTGAAACATAGACAATGCTTCTAATTAAAAATTAAAAAATATATAAATAAATAAAAAGCTCTAGAGTTATAGAAAGAAATTTCAGTAGTAGCTTTCAGGGAAAATGTACTAGTTTAGACCTAGCTGTGCTTAGAGAAGAGTGACAAGACAAGGTTGTGCACTATAGGCATATTCTTGGCACAAGTCTTTCTGACAAGTTGGTGCAGCGGTAAACTATAAAGGGGGCTGCTGTGAAAAGAACCATCACTGATTTGTTGGATCATTAAACCATACATGATTGGCTCAGTCTACTGTGCAATTGCCCTTACACTGTGCTTGTTTATTCTTTTGCTTCCTTATCTTGAGGTAGGTGGGGGAAAGGGCACTGGACATAACCTTAGCTTGTGGATAGAGATTACAGAATTCAGGGCTGAGGTAACAGGACACTGATCCTTGGCAGCAAAGCTGACATTTGATGTGGGTAATAAGTAGCATAGGCACACCTTCCCATGGTGTTTGCCTAGTGCCCAGTGGGCCTGGCTGTCTGCCACCTGGGAAAGACACCAACTCCTAGTCCTAGTGAGCTCAGCCTCATTATAGATGAGCCATAATATGGTTTCTCTCTATTAGTAAATATTTAAAACTGATCAGTATTTTTAGGTATGTTTTATAAGGTGTTTTACACACACGTGATAATGCAATATAATTTCATGCAGATTTGGCATAAATATGAATTTGCATAAATTATAACAATTATTTTAATGTCCATTGTGCTTACCTTAATCATTCATAACCTTTCATATAATTATTAAAAAAAAATTTTTTTTGATAAATTGTGAATTCATACAAATGTGCAATTATGACTACATGCTCATTAACAACTGTGATTTAATTGTAGGCTTGGTGGTTCTTTTGCTTTGATGTAAATATTTGATGTGTGTGGTTTTCTTTTACTGTAGACAAAGATCTCTTCTGATGATGAAGCCGTGGCAATGTCAGCTCATGAGCACAGGTTCCGTCTGTTTAGTTCAGTGGAGTACGAAGGGCAGCTTTACATGACACCACAGGACTTCATCGAGTCAGTTACCATGAGTGAGCCAAAGAGTAAGCACTAACCATTCACTAAGAAGAGATAGTTTATACTCTTAAGACTCAATGCTTTCTAGCTCTTAGATGATATTATTGACTGAAAAGAATGGACATGAAACCATATACGTCTTTCTGACTGAATGAAACTGAGGCATCAAGTGGATGTTTTTCATACAAGCAAACCACCCAGTTTTTGCTTTGAGGTTAGCTATGACTGGTCATTATCTATGAAGTCATAACACCTGCATGGAGATAGCTATCTCCACCAGCATTTTATTTAGGGACCGAATGAAAACAATGAAAAACCATTTGCAAACATGTTTGAGCTCTAGGGTATCTTTTTGATGGCTCTTACCTGTGGTGGAAGTTCACATCAAGACAGGTGTGGTTGAATGTTTTGATCTTGATTACATTTATTTAGAAACCCTATTGTACACATGTTATTATACACTATTGTTAGCGGCTATTATACAGTGGCATTTTTATATTATTGGAAGAAAGTTTATACCTAGGATATTTTCACTCTACTTAAGGCTCCACCCCGATTGGTTCTTTCACACTGTGGGTCGAAAACGCCACTGTAACATTAGAAAGCCACTTGCTTTCTCTAGTCCTCTTTCTGTAGTTCAGAGAAAACCAGCCTCTTTGGCCTTGCTTAAAGATGAATCTTGAGATGTCTGTGGTTTCAGAACTTGTATGTTTCTTGTAAGTTGCTGCTGTAAGCTAGCTTGGAGCTTTCCTCAGGCTTAGATAGAAAAAGCCCACTGATAGTTTAAAACTAAAGGTATGAGGTTTTACTTTGTGTGAATTCTTATTATCTACTGTCTGTTGTGTCTATGTGCCTGGTGTGTGAAGACAGAAATAAAATCTTAACTCTAATATAATGCATTCACTGTCAACCACATTATCTTTAATGGCACATGCTCAGCACAAAAGGTATTTATGGTTTTATGCCATGGCTGTAAAGGTTGTTGAGTGTGCTATAACATTGCATGTTTATGAAAGCCTGAGCAAAGACCCACTAAGCATAAAAATAATTTAATAATGCAAACATACCATATTAATTATATATTCATTTGTAGTTGTTTTGCTTATGCATGACACTTAATTACTTTTTTGAAAAAAAAAAATGTGATCATGCTTTGTGTTTATGGGTCTATTGCAATGTTATTTTAATAGGTTTAGGACTACATTTATGCGAGAAGCAGAAAGTGCTTGCACCTACAGGGTCAGTAATGATTTTTTAATTGCATGGAGAACAACCTCATGATTGCGGTTGCAGTGCTGCTCGAGTACAAATACATGAACTCAGTCATGCATTTTATGACCCCTGGCTGGATCGCAACAACAAGGCCTTGCTATTTTTTCAGAACTTGTATTTACAGTGTTATCCTGTAGAAAAACTACATTGGATTATGTAAATCTCTTGTAATGTTAACTAGATTAATCTTTAGACTAAATGATATCATGCATTAAACCATGTTAGCTGTGATAAATTGGAATCAAGTGCTTTCTGTCTGAGCTAAATGTTTCTAAAACTGTATTAATTCCTCCTAGAAAAAAAGTTTTGGCGAGCCCTGGCAAAACAGGTAAAAAAAAAAATTTAATTCCTACTAAATGTTGCATATGACACTGACTGTATTTCATTGACAGATTATTTTAAACGTTCACTTCTCTTCAAAGGATTTAGACAAGATTCTCTCAGATACACCTCCTGTTTGGAAAGGCTCATCCAGGCTTTTCAGGAACTTAAATGAAAAAGGTGAGAATTCACAAGTAAATGCTTGTATATATTTGTACTCCTGAGGATATTTACATTTACAATTAGAAGGATGAGTGAAAGTACATAGAGATTTTGGAAGCATTTTGGAAGTCAAGTGAATTGATTACTAAGTGCTTAAACAGCCTTTCTACCTGAGGAGGTGAGTTGACATGCTGCTGTAAACAGCAGAAAGAAAACAATTTGTATTTGATCCTTGTGGGCTACTGATCTCAGTAGGGCAGTTTTATAAAAAAGAAATCAAATAGGTTATGTACCAGAAATATCAGCTGTCTTTTTTCTAATAGAAATGGAAGCGTCTGCACAAAGGCATGCTATGAGCAAGCTGCAGTCAAGACTAGAAAAGGCAAAGCGTGGATTAGCTCCTGATTCAGGAATATGTGTGATCAGGAATATGTGTGATCTGGTATGGTTGCAATATTTAGAGAATGTTTATTCAATCATACAGATACACTAAAATTATATAAGCAGCGTAATTGTTTCTCTAAGATCTAGGAACCCTCCTTGGCAGAATATTTCAAACAAGCAAACTGCTAAAACTTGGTGGTCACATTTGCTAATGATTTATATATATATATATATATATATATATATATATATATATACATACATACACACACACACACACACACACACACACACACACACACACACACCTTTACACTCTTTTTTTGATTTATAAACAAAGCTTGTGTCAGAAGACAAGGAGGGCTGTTTGAACTTTTCAGTGTAGCTATGCTGAGACTTGTTCCTGTGACAGCTCCCCATCACCGATGATAGTATGAATTCTAAGAATGGCATTGGATTACATTTCTCACACTGACACTTTGTGTGAATCATTTCTGAGAATGTTTGTATTTCTGACAACATCTGCTCAAGCATATGGGCTCAGTTTCTTTCTGCAAGACTGAAGCTGACTCTTGTCTGGATGTCTGCAAAACTGTTATAACCTTCATACAAATAACAGGCCCAAACCTATTTAGCTACTTTAATGACTCTTCATTCGTCTTGTTGTGGCTGTTTCAAAATAAAAATGCATGATCTTAGGAGTTTACAATGATAAATAAATGATTTTTAAAGTGTTACAAAATCTCTAAAGACTAAATTTTTTTCTCATTTGATACTAAATTCATTCATTCATTTTCTCCCGCTTATCCGTAATTCGGGTCGCGGGTGATACTAAATTAGTTCCTCAAATAACATTAGACATTGTAACATTTTATCCTGATCAAGATTTTTCATTCTATAATAATAGAAGTATATAGTTCACTTTGAGTAAAACAACTTAATACATCACATCATAGTTATTAAATAAGTATAATAAAAAAGCACATACAGTATATAGCCAAATATGTTTAAACCACAGGATGATGGCATATTAGTGGTCTAGCAACAGCCACTTGTACTGATTGTATGATGTACCATTTACAACTCTAGAAATTCAGAAAAATAAATAATGGGACAGTTTTCTTTTTGCACTTTGACCAGTTTGATTATTTCAAACACCAGTTTAATTAAATAATCTTAAAAAAGCATTTAAAGATAACAACCATGAATTGAGTATTATGTCTAGTTATATGTGCTGCTGCATCCACAACTGCTTTGCTAGGCATACTGACATCCTTTCCCACAACTCTCAAAAGCAGTCACCCTGAGCTATCTGTGCCCGAGTCAATATCTCTGCCTGCAAACAAAAGCTTGGGAATGCTTTCAACGGTCACAACAATTTTCTTTAAGTCGCTCCTTGACTGAATCCTGACAGTTGCTCTTCCTTTTCTCGCTTTTCCGCACAACAAAAGGACTAGCAGGCCCGAAAGAAGAACACACTCCCCACATCAAGCAGCCCCAATCAGCAGCAGATCACTTGAGAATGTTTTACACCTAGGAAAACAAACAGAGGATGTCCCAGGAGCCAGGCATTTGGGCTGTTTTTTGTTTGGGTTTGTGACCAGCCTGATTACTTGAGTTGAACTGTCTCTATTTGTGTGAAAAAGAAAAAAAAACACCAATTAGTAGTTAAGAAGGGAATCCCCTTAGATGTTATCAATGGCTAAAGAGATATGTTGCGGTTGAAATGACATACGATTTTAAGCTTGATTTTTTTAAGGGCGGTTTAACAATCAAAAAGCCATCAATTCAAAATTGTTCAACATTTTATTCATTGTTTTTCAGGCATCATCTCATATACAGAGTTTCTGTTTCTTCTTTGCATTTTGACAAGTGAGTATTAAATGAATGGCACAGATTTTTTAATGTTTATATGTTATGGGATTCTTTTTGTGTCAATGTCAGATGTGTGTGTGTGTGTGTGTGTGTGTGTGTGTGTGTGTGTGTGTGTGTGTGTGTGTGTGTGTGTGTGTGTGTGTGTGCATAATTTTCTAGAGCCTCAGGCAGGATTTAAGATAGCTTTCAACATGTTTGATGCAGATGGCAATGAAATGGTGGACAAAAGGGAGTTTATGGTGGTATGTTTTCCCTCTGCTTTATACTAATCTAACTAATTCAGTGTGTGTAAGCTGATGTCAAATGAAAGACTTTTCTCCTTTAGCTAGAGGAAATATTTCGTAAGAAAAATGACAAAAAGGATAGAGTTGGAGAGAATGATAGCATATCACAACTGGTAAGAGAAACATCATATTTTCTTTTAGTTAAAAGGCAAAATCACAGCTATTTATTTTAATACATGTTAAACCAGTTTAATCCAGTAATTGCAATAAAGTAATATTACAAACACACCAGGCTAATATAAATATATGTAATGTCAAAAATGTTAAGAAGAATTTTAAAATTAATTTTCTGTTATCTCCAAGAAAGTGGAACTGTATGGATATCAAGGTTCTGTCAGCCATGCTGTATGTATCAAAAAGACAAAGCTAAAAAAGAAAAAATGCATGGCTTGTTTATTTGCCTGCTTGATGTGTGTTGAGCATGATAGAATGTATGGCAGTTATATACATTTGTGCATGTGCATTTATTATATTTATGTATGTACTATTTGGTACAGTGGATGAATTACCCATTTAAAACAAACCTGGGCCTGCTTCACCATTATGGAGCTTTTCTGACAGGCACAGAGGAATGATCTATTTAGATTTTTTTTTTTACGATGCATTGTGTCACATTTAAGTAAAGTCAAATGAAATGACCCTTATACACTGCTCAGCCTCAGAAAAGCAGGACAATGTGTCCTAATGGATCTTGGCTGAATGCAATCTGAAACATGTTTCAATTGTCTGGGACAGCAAAAGTAGACCAGATGATTTATGTTACTTGTCTACTGTCAGTTGGCGTTCGCTGAGGCGTGGTTGCCCAGATCTCGCTTAAAAAGCCCTCACCCAAATACAAGCCATTCCTCCTGGACCCCCATGTTTTATTTTTACAGTTACTTAAAAAGTGGTATTCAAGCTCAGATTACCTTTTTTCACCAGTCTGACTATGAAGAGCCATGTGCCATTCATGGCTAACACTGAAGTGGGAACCAGTTTTAGCAAAAAAAAATAAAAAATTCAATAAATATTTTTGCACTGCATGTGTACCTAGGGTCTTACCCAAAATGAATAGTTATTAAATACAATCAGTTAGGTCTACTGTTAACTATAATGTAAAGCAGAGCAGCCTTTATTTGCACAGTTTTAAAACACAATTTTTGTCATTGAAAGCATGTTGCCTTGAATGTGGAAAGCATGTTGCCTTGTTCATGTGCATGAACTAATAAATCCTATATTTTAAATAAAAAATATAAAAAAAAGAAAAAAAAGATGGATAAAATGATGGATGGCAGCAAAAAAGAAAAAAAAAAGCACATGAGCTGACAGTTTAAATGTACAAGCTTTTAAGTTCAGAGACGTGGTATTACAAGCACTAATCACATAAGTCAAAGGGTAAATACTTGTTAAGAGACAGTCAAACAAATTCAGACCTTTGTGGATAGTTTTGATGGTGTGAATAGAACTAGGGTTTTAGAAAAAGGATAAAATTACATACAGCAATTCCTTGACGATTATCAAGATAAAAAAGTATGCATTATTAACATGATACTGTATACTAAAATATTATGTTGTCAGAATGTAACCAACATTGTTATTTAGGTGTATACGTTTTTGAAAGCTTTGTTACATTTCCATGAATTAGGGAAATTAAAAATAACTGTCACAATGTTTAATTGACATAAGCCAATGAAAAAAACAGTGACTTCAGGTTTGTTTAATATTCAGTTTACATTTTATGGCCAATAAACTTAATGGCAGCTGACCAACTCCTTGTCTACTGTATCTACTGTCTGTATTTGTGGATTTTTTGGATGTGCATGACATGCATGGCTTGCATTGTGATTACAAGGAAAAATAATTTATTTGTAAATGCTACGTGGACTGTTGTGTTTCTGTGTATTTATTTTACTCATTTCATGGTGAATGACTGTTTTGAAAGCTCTAACTGCTGTACTTCTGATATGCAGGCTCTTAAAAAAGAACAGCAAGATTTTGTACCTAGAAGCTTCTGGGATGTGCTGAAGCATGGTGCAAAAATAGTTCTCTTTTCAGATCTGGTGGAGGTACAAACATCCTCTGTCTCGTCACCATAATTGTACATACAGTACTATCTTTAACTTTGTCACCTTTGAATTTAGTTTTCATGTTTACCCATTATGTAATATATATATACAAACTCTAAATGTGCAGCTAATATTTACCATTATCATTTCCAGAACAAAACAGAAATTGATTTTCAATATATTAATCAAACACTGTATACATCTATTTGCCTAAGAGCAATTACATTTCATTTGCATCTAGTGGTTAGAAAGGACAGTGTTCATAAAGTGTATTTCTTTTGTTTTTTAAATATTTTGCAGCAATGAGACTTAGGATAAAGTAAATGGGAGCTTTGTTGCTAAAGTGAAAGCCTCATCATCCTTAACAACAGATCCACATTATAAAGGAAAGAACACTGATATGACATGCTGTGTTTTTATTTATTTATTTATTTATTTTGCATGAGACCCTGTTTGCTGTCTGGCATGGACAACCTGCTCTTTATTTCACGCTTGAAGGAATATAACAAAAATATATAAACACTCAAATTTCACTAATCAAATGACTAGTGCACAAGGGTAAATTCTCAGAAAGTAAATTACAAGCAAGGAAGTGAGGCACTGACTTTCATTAAAAAGTGATATGCACCTGTGTTTATCAGTTTTGTGGCGTTTCTGTGGAAAGGTACACGTCCCATGGATGTGTTGTTTTGACAAACGTACCACATGTAATGGCTTTATTGTGATTGCCTTCTCAGTCAGAGGTTGATGAGTAACTCCTTTGACTTATGCCTTCACAGCATGTACAAGAGAACATTGTTGACACAACTCTGTTGGTGCATTTCTTTGGAAAAAAAGGAAAAACCGAACTGAACTTTGAGGACTTTTACAGGTAAAAGTCTATTTAGTTAGCATTATTTAGCAAAATTCTTTATAGAAAAAGATAAAAAAAAAAAATAAATCACCACTCGTAGTTTGACTGACTGATGAATGCCTGTAGAACTTGTTCAAACTGTCTGTATGGCTGTGACCTTCATATCACTTTGCTGCAAATGGAATGAATTATATTCACAAATAAAAACATTCACCAGTGAATAGCTGCATATGTACTACTAAGGAATAAAAAACACATGAAACATATTTGGAGAATGTGTATTCTTTTTGAAGCATTTGGAGCTAGTCATTTACTTAAGAGTCTCACTCATTCAGTGGTGGCATGTCCTCTCAGCACTGCGTCTACATCTTCTTCTTTCGGCAGATTCATGGACAACCTGCAGACAGAAGTACTTGAGATCGAGTTCCTTGCCTATTCTAAAGGCATGACCACTATCAGTGAGGAAGACTTTGCTCGGATCCTTCTGCGATACACTACTGTGGACAACATCAGCAGCTACCTGGAGAATGTACATCAGAGCATTCCTGATGAGAAGGTAAAGGCTTTTGCTTTACTCATCGCATTTACCAACAGAATGTTGCTTACCGAAACAGAGTGACCCTTGGACCAGCACACTTTAAACATATCTCCCTGCTGCAATGCTGAGTGAAGCTTGGCTTTTTAAAAGTAATGCGATTACAATACAGCTACTTTCTACCGAGTCTGTCATTTCTAAATTTCCTTTACCATTTAAAATGTATTAATAAATACATAAACAAAATACATGCACATATACAAATACTATAATAATAATAATAAAAACTGAGGTCAAATATAACTGTAATATGAATGCCACTGCTCATTGTTTATCCATATATAGGCAGTATAAACATTATTCTTTTTGTCAGTATCCTCTTGCTCTTTATCTAGCAGATATCCAACAAGTTAAGGTATGCATGCACTTTTGTTTTTGCAATCTTAAACAAATATTCTCCTACTGTTGCAATTGCATATTGATGAGTCTTATTGGCCAGAGATTACTTTTATGTACAACCTTTTCCCTCAGGAAAAGCTGCTTCATTGCTTTTCACATCCGAGCCAAAATTACTTGGCAGAAATCAATGCAAACACTCAGCTGGGATGTTAACTTGAGTCTAAAAGAAAACAGGCCCTTGTTTTTGATTTTGCACTGTTCACACTCATTCATGCATAAAAAAAAAAAAATTCACCTAATGAGGAGGCTGTTGGTAGATGTCCATAGACGACTAAGTGTGTCTTATCACCACGTTAAGTGATATTGTATGTAGTTGCACTTATAAAAGCAGCCATGCTTCACATGTTACTCATTAGTTAATTTGTAAAACAGACACATGGTGCTGCAGAAAGAAAAAAGTGGTGTAGTGACTAAGAATGGATGAGTGGAATTCAATAGACTGGTAGACTAGTAATCCACTAGTCCTGAGTTGTTTTGGATAGAGTCCCTTTGTTTTTGTTTATGTGAGAATCCAGTTAATCTTCTTTGGAAAAAAAAAATCTACAGACTGCTTGACCTTAAAACTGAGTGCTGACAGCTCAAGTCATAGGCCTGGAACAGGACCTGGGTGGGTATACTTTGACTGTTTGACTAAGTTATTTCCTGCCTTTGGATCTGTTATCTGTCTGACAGCTTCAAGGTCCCTTAGATACTTAAGTTTTCCCTCTGATTGAGAGAGTTAAGTCTGGCTTAGATAATGTGTTGTTCAGAGCTCTGCATTTGTTATCGGAAACATTATTCTCAGGGTTCAGACATCATTTGGAGAGTCATTATTTTTATGAGTTTTCTCCCAGAGACAGCACCTATGATATCATAAACTCTGTTTTTTTTCTTGATTGAATTATTGAATTCTTTTTTTCCCAAAATTATTAAAAAACTTTAAATATGTAATCCTTTAGAACCTGAAGCTGTCTAAATGTCTATGGCAAGACCTTCTGCTATAAATAAATCATATCATTGTTTCTTGTAGGGAATCACATTTGAGGAATTCAGGTCATTCTTTCAGTTTCTCAATAACTTAGAAGACTTTGCCATTGCCATGCAAATGTATAACTTCGCAAGTCGACCAATTGGACAAGGTAAACTTTGCTTAGAATTAAATGATTTACAATAAAATACAATACCTGTCTCTACTCGTTGTTTGGATTTGAGCAGATGCTGAAAGATGTTTTTATCATATCAAATTTGTTGCACAGATGAGTTTGCACGTGCAGTCTATGTGGCCACGGGCTTAAAACTCTCCCAACACCTTGTGAATATTGTCTTCAAGATTTTTGACGTGGACCACGACGAGCAACTTAGCTACAAGGAGTTCATTGGAATCATGAAGAACCGTCTGCATCGAGGCTCCTGGGTAAATGAGACATGAGGGTCAGGCGCTCCACAGCTGGGGCTGTTTAAACACTGTTTATCTTCCTTTTACAGCAGCTTGGGTGACAGCAGGGCTATAAACCCCCATTAATCTGAGTGAAAAATGTCCTTAGACATGAAATCAGACATGTAGATTCTACACAACAGTAACCTGCTGTGATACAGACTGAGAAGGCAGAGCATTGTTAGTTAATAAGTTATTATGTACAGGTTCATTTGGTTCCTGTTTGAGGCACCAGTTAATATAGATAGATTCTGCTGTTGTTACTCTATTTTAAATAAATATTCAGACCATTCCTTCAAAAAGCTGTTGTTTATGTAAATTATATGGCATACAATTCTATTCAAAATGATTACAAATGAGCTGATGATGTTGCTCAAGAGCCCAACAAAGGCAGTTTGAGTAGAGCTGGAATTCAAACTCACAAATGTCTGATTAGCTTTCCAAAGCTTTAGCCACTAAGCCACCACTGGGCTCAACTCCCAGAATAGATAACCAGAGAGCTACTAAGCCTTCACCAAGACACTTTGAGTATTTCGATTGGATTTTATCCTAATAACTTTCTATTTTTTTAACTACAGATATTCCACAAATTTTGTGATTTGTTCTACTCTGTTAATTTGTAAAAGGATATAGGGTGATAATTATATATTTGTCATTACTATTGGGTAATCTATATAACTAATTTGTTTAGAGCTTTTCTCTCTCTAAAGGAATTGCACTTATTGCACTTCACAAGTGAAATTACACAGCAGAAATCAATGCAAGTGCTCAGCTAGGATCTGGATGTGGCAGAAAGTTTAATCCAAAACACAATACAATTTTACTTTAGCAAACCCATCCATGCATAGTAAAATTAAAACCCCGTACTTCCCTGCACAAAAATGCATCAAAACCATCATTGCTTAAAAAGGATTTTATACATTGCCTAAGAGATTTTTATATACTCTTTACAGTACTCATTTTACTTGTGAAACAATATAAAAGACGGGCCAGCAGAAAGAGAAATGCTGTTAAGTTTTGAGAACAGTGCGTGGAATTTGAAAGGTTTGGACCGATAATTCACAAACCCTGTGATTTTTTTCCCTTTGTTTTTGTTTATGTGGGACATTTTTGGAAACAAAAATCTGTGGGAATCAACAAAGGTCTGAGAGAAAAGTCTGCTAAATAAATAAAAGAACATTTGTCTTTAGGTGCAATAAACGTGTGTATAATATGGTTGCCCATTTGTCTGATCATTTTCTGCCATCTAGTGGTGGTAACAAAAATATGTTTTTATATATTGCACTTCTTGACCTTGAGACTTTTGAAGTATTTGCAAATTTATTACAATTTAAAATAAGAAATTGTCAGAATAGCTGGCAAAAAAAGTGAGTACACAAGTGATAACAGTTGTATGTTGCTTAACCATGCAAAGCCACATGTCCTATTCATCGTTTTCATGTTTTTGTCTGCTTGGCAGGAGCATACAAATTTCAGTATCTTGTATTAGACCACTGTATGTTCAGCATGGCACATCATGGCAAAGAACTCTCTGAGGATTTTAGAATTAGAATTGTTCCTTTCCACAAAGATGGCCTAGGCTATAAGAAGTTTGGTAACACCATGAAACTGAGTTATAGTACAGTGACCAGGGTCATACAGAGATTTCCCAAGATGGTTTCCACTCAGAACAGCCCTCGCAAGGGTCCATCAAAGAAGCTGATTCCTTGTGCTGTGGATCGGGTGCAGAAGCTGGTTTCAAAAACAGACACGGGTGCTGCCAGCATTGCTTTAGAGGTTGCGGAAAAATGGTCTCATCACAGATGGAAGCTCTTCTGAAGCTGGTTCGCAAGAAAGCTCACAAACAGTTTGCTGAAAATAACCGGTCCAAGAGCATGAAATACTGGAACCATGTCCTGTGATCTGCTAAGACTAAGATAAACTTGTTTGGCTCAGATGGTGTCCAGCATGTGTGGTGACGCCCTGGTGAGAATTACCATGAAAATTGCGTCTTGCCACAGTCAAGCATGGTGGTTGGAGCATCATGGTCTTTGGCTGCATGAGTGCTGCTGGTACTGATAACCTGTGCTTCATTGAAGGAAACACATACTTCCAACACATACTGTGACATTCTGAACCCTATTGAATATCTGTTGGGTATCTTCAATGGGAGGGTGGAAAAGCGGCATGTGTCTAATATTAAGCAGCTCCGTGATGTCATTATGGAGGAGTGGAGGAGGATCCCAGCAACAAACTGTGCAGCTCTGGTGAATTCCATGCCTACGAAGATTAAGGCAGTGCTAGATAACAATGGTGTTCACACAAAATATTGACACTTTGGACACAGTTTTGACATGTTCACTTAGGGTGAACTCATTTTTGTTGCCAGCTATTTTTACAATAATGGCTCTATTTTTAGAGAACAGTAAATCTTTACTGCAATACAAGCTTCACATTGACTCCTGTAAAATGTATCCAATACTATACTGTCTCTTGAGACGGTTTACTAAAATGGTTGCTGAAATGTGATGTGGTGTACTTACTTTTGTGTATATATATATATATATACACACACATACATACATATAAAACATATACATATATACATACATATATACATAAATACATGTAGTTTTTTTGATTTCTTGGGGAATTTTTATTCTAATCACCATAATTCTATTTTATCTTCTTCACTTCCAGGGATATCGAGGAGGGGAGAGGTTCACCACCTTTAAGGCCTGTATGAAGAAAGAGCTATCTGGAAAATAGTTTGAAGAAAAGAAAAGAAAAAAAAAAGCCTTATTTATACCTGTTATTATAGCCATATTTAGTGTTTGTAGCTATTCTCAGTGAAATCTAGTGATATTGTCTTTCCCAAAAAACAGGCTTGGTAGTATGATATTGCTTTTTGGATGTTTCAACAAAAGCACAGCAGGAAAGCACAATGTGTTTTTACCAAGACTTTTTTGCCTAAGCATCCTGTTACTCTGCAATATTCATGTGCTGGTCAATTAACAGATACTAGACACCAGACAGACACTGGGCCAGTGAGAACTGCCATTGCATAAGTTTTATGTTAAGATTCAAGAAAGGAATTAGTTGATGCTTTTGCCTATTAAAATTGTATGTAGAATGTTAGCTGTTACATTAGGAATTGTGTAATTGAAAATTTACTATAGCTAGTTACCATTAAACTATACATTAGACTATAGCTTGTAATCAATTTTTAATATTAATGGTTTAACCCTTTAACAGGCAATCATCAAATTAAACCACATTTAGATTTTAATTCCCCCCACTGATTTGCCTGTTAAAAGTAACAGTGGAAGATCCTATTAAATAAAAAGAAATATCATTATGGTTTTACTTTATTTAAAATTCTATTGTACACTATTTTGTTTTTTTTTACATTTTAGTTTAACAAATTAACAAATAACGAGTAGCTCTAGTGATATCAGTATGTGGTTTTCACATACTCTGTAAGTATCCAATATCTGAAAGAGCCCCCTTGTGAATTTATGTCAGAAACATTAATCTTAATCTCTTGAGATGAAGCAAAAAGTTCGAGCTGAAAATATGAACACTACATATTTTAATAATTATGATAGATGTGTCTAACTGCATGATTAAGATGCCTGTTAAATAGGTAAATACTTAAATGTTAGTGAAACTAGTGAAGAATACACTCAGAGTACCTCTAATATGATAAGCCATTGAATCAGATTAAGCCTTTACCTCCAGTACATCTGCCTAATACCTTTCCAGTGACACATTTGCAGAGCCCTTTAACATAAAATAAGCGAAAGATTAATATTTACATTTTACATACAACCATTAAAAACAGAAACATTTTGAAATATTTTATAAATACTGTATTTTATAACCTTGCTTTAACCTATTCAGGATTTTGCTCTTTAGGCCTTTTGCAGAAATGCAATATGTTTTCATTAAACAACCGAGGCAAAATCATGGTGGGTTTATGACTATATTTTTCTATGTAGTCTTCTATAATATGTCAGGACCTATTATATTTATAATCAAAATATTTTCTGAAGTCAACATATACAATCAGGACTGTTTTATTGCTTGACTATAAATCAGGACAATGCCATACTCCACGTAGATGTGATGCTTATTCAATAAGAAGTCTGTGGGATCAAATCAAAAAAATTTTAAAAGCCAAAGTCAGCACTGATATCTGTGTATTAGCCTCTATCTGTCTTTTGTAAAAAAAACAAAAAAAAAAACAAACAAGGCTACTGTAAAAACGTTAAAGAGTGTATTGTCATATGTAAACTGGCTGAATAAATAACCTACCTACCGTCAGCATGCGTGTAATTTTATGTTGTTGTTACTATATTATCTTGCTATAAGCTATGCTAGTTAAAGTTTCTTAATGCTTTATTTATCTGCTATGATTAATATGATTTCTGCTGGAAGTTGCCATGTTTACTGAGGAAAGTACATTTAAAGGTAATTTACACTAATCCTTTTAATAAAAACCTATAATACTGAATTGGCTGACCTTATATAGTATGTGTCTGCTGAGTCTTTATCCATTAAATTTCTTAGGGCTTTTGAATGCATTCAAACAAGAATCACTGTGATTGTTAAGAACTGGAGTCCTGCAGGTTCATTTCAGGCTGGATATTTTTTTAATGCACCAATTTAAATATTGCCTATAAAATAACCACATTAATGCAATTTAGAGGATTAAACAAAGGAAAACGTAAAGAAAAAACATTTTTATCTTATTTTTATTAAAGCACAGTTTTGATTAAAACGTGTCAGGAGACTGCATGGTATTTGGATGCATTAGCAGTTTTATTAAAAAGAACAAAGCAGACAACCAAAATGGTGATGCCAACTTAAAATGGTGATGCCAACAGAATACATTAGCCTAGGGCAAATTCACCAAAGAAAAGAGGAGTCATAGACATTTCAAGGGATTGTTATGACTTATTTGTTTGTTTATATTATTATTATTATTATTATTATTATTGTTATTATTATTATGAATGTATTTATTCTTCTTCTTCTTCTTTTTCTTTCGGCTGCTCCCATTAGGGGTCGCCACAGCGGATCATCCGTCTCCATACCACCCTGTCCTCTATATCTGCCTCTTTTACACCAACTACCTGCATGTCTTCCCTCACCACATCCATGAACCTCCTCCTTGGCCTTCCTCTTTTCCTCCTACCTGGTGGCTCCATCTTCAGCATTTTTCTACCAATATAATTCATGTCCCTTCTCTGCACATGTCCAAACCATCTCAATCTCGCCTCCCTCACCTTGTCACCACAACATCCTACATGTGCTGTCCCTCTAATAAACTCATTTCTAATCTTGTCCATCCTCGTCACTCCCAACGAAAACCTCAACATCTTCAGCTCTGCTACCTCCAGCTCCACCTCCTGTCTTTTACTCAATGCCACTGTCTCTAATCCATACAACATCGCAGGTCTCACCACAGTCCTATAAACTTTCCCTTTCATTCTTGCAGATACTCTTCTATCACAAATCACTCCTGTCACTCTTCTCCACCCACTCCACCCTGCCTGCACTCTTTTCTTTACTTCCCTAACACACTCTCCATTACTTTGCACTGTTGACCCCAGGTACCTGAACTCCTCCACCTTCTTCACCTCTTCACCCTGCAACTGCATCACTCCACTGCCCTCCCTCTCATTCACACACATGTACTCTGTCTTACTCCTACTGACTTTCATTCCCCTTCTCTCCAGCGCATATCTCCACCTCTCCAGGCTCTTCTCAACCTGCTCTCTACTCTCACCACAAATCACAATATCATCTGCAAACATCATAGTCCAGGGAGACTCCTGTCTGACCTCGTCCGTCAACCTGTCCATCACCACTGCAAACAGGAAAGGGCTCAGGGCCGATCCTTGATGTAGTCCAACCTTCACCCTGAACCAGTCTGTCGTACCTACTGCACACTTTACTGCCGTCACACTGTCCTCATACATGTCCTGCACCACCCTCAAATACTTCTCTGACACACCTGACTTCCTCATACAATACCACAACTCCTCTCTCGGCACCCTGTCGTACGCTTTCTCTAAATCCACAAATACACAATGCAGCTCCTTCTGTCCTTCTCTATACTTCTCCATCAACATCCTCAAAGCAAATAAGGCATCTGTGGTGCTCTTCCTCGGCATGAAACCATACTGTTGCTCACAGATGGTCACCTCTTCTCTCAGCCTGGCTTCCACTACTCTTTCCCATAACTTCATGGTGTGACTGATCAACTTAATTCCCCTGTAGTTACTGCAGGTTTGCACATCTCCCTTATGCTTAAAGATCGGTACCAGCACACTCCTTCTCCATTCCTCAGGCATCCTCTCCCCTTCCAGAATCCTGTTAAACAATCTGGTTAAAAACTCCACTGACATCTCTCCTAAACATCTCCACGCTTCTACCGGTATGTCATCTGGTCCAACCGACTTTCCATTCTTCATCCTCTTAATCGCTGCTCTCACTTCCTCCTTACTAATCCTATCTACATCCTGCTTCACCAACTCCACATCCTCCAACCTTCTCTCTCTCTGATTTTCCTCATTCATCAGCTGCTCAAAATACTCCCTCCATCTTCTCAACACACTCTCCTCACTAGTCAACACATTTCCCTCTCCATCCTTTATTGCTCTAACTTGCAGTACATCCTTCCCAGCTCGGTCCCTCTGCTTGGCCAATCGGTATAAATCCTTTTCTCCTTCCTTAGTGTCCAACCTCTTATACAGTTCCTCATATGCCTTTTCCTTGGCTTTCGCCACATCCCTTTTAACCTGCTGCCGCATCTCCTTGTACTCCTGCCTACTTTTCTCATCACTCTGTCGATCCCACTTCTGTTTTGCCAACCTCTTTCCCCTAATGCTCTCCTGCACTTCCTCATTCCACCACCACGTCTCCTTGTCTTGCTTTCTATTTCCAGATGTCACACCAAGTACTTTTCTAGCTGCCTCCCTCATCACTCCTGCGGTAGTTGCCCAATCATCCGGCACCTCTTCACCACCACCAAGCCCCTGTCTGACCTCTTCCCTGAACCTCACACTACACTCTTCCTCCTTCAGTTTCCACCATCTTATTCTTCTTTCAAACCTTACTTTCCTCCTCTTCTTCTTCGCCTCCAAAACCATCCTACAGACCACCATTCGATGCTGTCTAGCTACACTGTCCCCCGCCAACACCTTACAGTCTCCAATCTCCTTCAGGTTGCATCTCCTACACAGAAGATAATCCACCTGTGTGCACCTTCCTCCACTCTTATGTCACCCTATGATCCTCCTTCTTCTTAAAATACGTGTTCACCACTGCCATTTCCATCCTTTTAGCAAAATCTACCACCATCTGCCCTTCCACATTCCTCTCCTTAAAACCATACCTACCCATCACCTCCTCATCACCTCTGTTCCCTTCACCTACATGCCCATTAAAGTCTGCCCCAATCACCAATCGTTCTTTCCTAGGTACACCATCTACCACTTCATCTAATTCACTCCAGAATCTTTCCTTCTCCTCCATCTCACAGCCAACTTGTGGAGCATAGGCACTGATGACATTTATCATCATCCCTTCAACTTCCACCTTCACGATCATCACCCTATCAGAAACTCTCTTCACCTCCACTACACTCTTACTGTACTCTTCCTTCAGAATCACCCCTACACCATTTCTCTTCCCATCCACACCATGATAAAACAGTTTAAACCCACCTCCAATGTTCCTGGCCTTACTCCCTTTCCACTTGGTCTCCTGAACACACAACACATCTACCTTTCTCCTCTCCATCATATCAGCTATCTCTCTCCCTTTACCCGTCATAGTACCAACATTTAAAGTACCAACCCGAACCTCTACTCTCCTACACTGCTCCTTTTCCTGCCGTCTCTGTAGACGCCTTCCTCCTCTCCTTCTCCTCCTTCGGCCAACAGTAGCCCAATTTCCACCGGTACCCTGTCGGCTAACGATACCTGTGGCGGTCGTTGTTAACCCGGGCCTCGACCGATCCGGTATGAAATTCTCATTTGTGATCCGCATATTTGATTTGGCACATGTTTTACGCTGGATGCCCTTCCTAACGCAACCCTCCCCATTTACCCGGGCTTGGGACCGGCACTAAGAGTACACTGGCTTGTGCCCCCCTAATGGCTGGGTTTATGAATGTATTTATTCATTGTTCTTTTTTTTTTTTTTTTTTTTTTTTTTTTTACAAAACTTAATATAAAAATGTAAATATTTATTTTTAAGACAAAAGGGAATCCAAGATTATATTATATTATGCCAAGCACTGCATAATATTAAGCTTTCAACTGGTTAAAACGAATGATCTGTCAGGCAATTAGCAAGTAAACAAAGAGACAAAGTAATTTCAAATGTAATATTGTAGATTATGTAGATTTTCCCTTAGATATTTTTTATGTTAAAACATTGTGGGTAAACCGGTAGGCAGGTTTTCAGAAAAAAAAAGTCAGTATGATGGGTACTAAATTGCATGAACCCATACACTGTACATGTTGAATTTTACATTGTGTACAAGAAGAAATATATAAGAGAAGTTCTTTTTATCTAGCTTTTTCCTAAACAGCTCACTCCAGCAGGAGAAGTGCTTTTGCTTAATTATTGTTTATTTTCTGATTAATGATTTGCTGTTAAGCTTAATATTTTGCCATTTTGGGCTTGAGAGTATAGTATAAAACCTCACCTTCATTACACTCTCTAATACTTTCACTCAAGCTTTGCCAAACATCAACTTTAAGGAATGCAGCAGAATGATCAAATTTAAACTTAACCCTTTAGTTACTCAGCAGAAATGATGTGACAATCAAATTTTTGTTAATTACTAAAATGATAAATATATATATAAATAGGTACCTAAAGTATTTTTAAGGAAATATCTTGTTACTATTGGAAATGGAAATGCCAGTTAATGAGTGCACAGCTGTTGTATGTAACTTGTTGGCACTTCAGGAGCATAAGTCTCTTTGCTTCCTAACAACTGCTAAAGCCAAATAATCTTCTCTACACACTCACCACATTGCCTACATACTTTGGGTGAGCCTCTAACTGCTCAGATCAGCTTACACTACAGCATAGAATCTAATAAGGAGATCTTACATACCATTTAGGTAATTTGTTTCTCTCTTCTAGACATGCAATTACATATTTATTTTAATGTGTTTAAAATGAGGCAACATTTGAAAAGAGCATAGTTTACAGAACATTTTAATTTGCTATTGTACCTGCAGCTTATTATTTGGAATATAAGTATACAGTTCATCATAAATTAAAACCAGTTTAACCATATTATTATTATTATTATTATTATTATTATTATTATTATTATTATCATCATTATTAAATATCAATTGCACTGGACAATTTCATTAAAAGTTGCTTAGTTTTTTGGGGGGGCTTTATAAATCTGTTATAATTCAGTCTACCATTGTGTTATTGTACAATTCAATGTCATCATAATTAAAATTGCATTGAATGGAATAGTGCCAAGAGTTTTAGGGTTCTGGATTTAATCTTAAACTTGGTTTACTCTTTGTATAGAATTTTCTGTGTTCTCTATGTGTCCTCTTGGGTTTCCTACAGATTTCCTGGTGCTCCCTTACCTTCAAATCCAGTACGTTGATTGGCTATTGCAAATTATTCTGAAGCTGTAAAAAGTGTGGATATGTGTGTATGTGCATACCTGCTTTGTTTCTAAGTTTCTAAATAGGGTTAATGATTATTGAAAATTGCAATGGTGCCCTTTTGATGGGATTCTTAAACCTCCAAAAAGGTTGTTGCTTTGTTCCTTTTTAAACAGATGTGCTATAGAAAAGAAACAACAACTTTGTGTACAGAACAGTATATCTGCTTCAAAGTCAGTTGTCATCTTGAGAGGGATGGACCAATTCTTGTCGAATAGCTAGATGCAGGTTTGCACATGCAGTTTTTAGAAACCTGTTGAGGATGCTTAGTTATTCCTCTGGGTTTCTTGGAACTGTGATCACTCCAGAAGTGGGTCATCAGCCTGCAGTTGGACCCCAAACACTATGGACTAAAACTTGTCCTGGTTTCAGAAAAGGGATTCACTGGTGGTGCAGAGCACTCCAAATAGACAGATTATGAATGCAGCACTAACAGAGACGGAGAATTACCTTACCAGGCTTGGAGTCTGTATGGTGTTACATGCATATAGGGAATATTTGGCCAAAGCAAACAAACCCCTCAGTGTAAGATCATACTTCATAAGAAATCTTTTAACTTCACTGTTTCTGTTACATTATCTTTGTTTGTACCAATTATTCACTTCTAAAATGACTTTAAATTACATATTATTGAACTATGTACAGTCTTGGGTAAAGAAAACGGACCACGACCATAACAACATAGTGCTAATGGTCTTAACAGCGAACCATTGGTGAGAAAGTGAGCAAGAACTCAACAAATGCACCCCTGACCCCCTGTGCCACCATTTGCTTGTTTACATTTGCTGCAGTAAACATTTTGGGAAAAGCAGGAAACAGAAAGATTTACCTATAGTCTTTTTGCAAACAAAGTTGAAATCATGATAATGATCAAAATACTTGAGGTAAAACTAACACTAGAAAAGTGTCCCAGACACTCTTTCAAAATAGTACACTATTGTTTTCAATCACAAAAGTGACTAAATTCATTATTTGGTTATCTGAAGGACCTGATGCAGCCGATAAATGGCCTGATAATAATCTCATAAACAGGATCAGGACTGATAGGAGTGGGAGAGATCCTTTGTGATTTCCTGACCAAGTGTTTGTTGTTAATCTCTCTCTCTCTCTCTCTCTCTCTCTCTCTCTCTCTCTCTCTCTCTCTCTCTCTCTCTCTCTCTAAACGTTACAGAGGTTCCAGTGAGCCTGTAACTTTCTTCTCTTTAAATATGCGCAATTAATCCCAACGCCCATCTTCTTCTTCAATTGGACACCACACTGTGCAGCTGAGGGTGGTTCCACAGGATCAGATCTATGAAGTTAATAAGCAACTCAAGAACTTGGAGGATAGATTTGGACTGTAATTTAATATAATAATGGCTTAGGATTGCAATTAGCAGTTTTATATTTAAGGAACCATCACTGAACAGCACACCTCAACAATGGAAAACTATAATGAATGGATATTCTGTGACACTCACATGAGGATGTTTTCCCTTTTGATTCTGGTTCCTTTCGAGGTTTCTTTCTCATACCATCTCAGGGAGTCACTGTTTCGTTCATTAGAGATATCAGAGATAAACTTATAGGCAGTATACTTAGAAATATATCAAGTTAAATTTATGTATTTTTTTTAACTTTCGCTTTGGAATAGTTAGTAGATTTTCTTGCATCGTTTAGACACCGTTGTTTGGGGAAAAGTGAGGTTTTTTTTTAAAGTTTTTTTGCGTCCAAAATCTGCACCACATGTGTATAGTGCAGTAGTAGGTCATTTTGGCTTTAGCCCGGTCTGGGCGTCATGGTAACTTGCCGATGAGGAGGCGGGGCAGTTACTTCTCGGCGTAAATGCGCGAGCGCGCGCGCGCGCGCACACACACACACACACACACACACACAGATATATACACATACACACAGGACGAAATGATCGTGCGCGGTGCGGAAGGAAGCGGGCGCTTGTCCGCTATTTACGAGCCTCCGCGGTCTTGACGGATCGAAAGAGCTCGGCGCCTGGGTTTCTGGCATGCTCGGGTCAGCGAGCGGAGCTGAAACATGGCGCCGTCGGGCTCGCGCAGCGCCAAGCGGAAGTGCCAGCGGGTAGTGCACTGGATCCCCGTGCTGTTCGTGTGCGCGCTCGTGGCGTGGTCCTACTACGCGTATGTGCTACAGCTCTGCGTAGGTAAGGGCGGATCGCACGCCGAGAACTCGGTGAACCCGGACCGTGCGTGTTAGGAGACGTGTGTCTCGTGCTCTTGGAGCTTCAGTCATTGCTTTTAGTAACGAGCGACCTGAAAACGTTGTTACAAGTGCATTTACTTGAAGGTTAGTCGGCAGGACATGGAGATGTTCATAAACTGAGTAGGAAAATAGCCCGAGAGCTTGTATGGGATTATGAATGGGTGAGGGACCTAAAGCGCCGAGACAGTCACACTCCTACAAAAGGAGATTAGTTGGTATTTTAACAATGCTCATTTATAATTTGTTTGTTTTGGTGTTTACCCAGAAATTTAATTCTTGATCCAAATCTGTAGTAATTATTAAAAGCACAGTTCTTGTGTGTGTGTTTAAATGAAACATAAATGTAATTTTCACAATGTATGTATTTTCGCTGTTGCATTGGCCACCTAAGTGTATCCTCAGTTGTAATTGTGCTAGAGATGTCACAAGTTCACCAGGTAATTGAGGTCAGTGTTAATTCCACTCTGGTTTCTCTTAAGAGAGATTCTGAACAATTGCTTTCAAGCACCAAAGCTTTTGGTTCAGTGTGGAACAGCAAGAGAAATGTCCATGGCTAGAATGTGGAGAAATGAAGGGTAAGTTTGACAGAAGTACATGGGAGGCTGAGAGTAACTGCTTCGGTTGTGTGACATCAGCATTAATCTGACCAGCAGACAGTCTATATTGATAGTCTTTTTTTGCCATTTAAACTCAATGTGGCCCCAGGACAGAATACGTTCAACAATCATAGAGGCAATAAAATCACCAGTCTACAAGGGGTATTGCAGGTGCTTTGGGATGTTGTTCCGGTTGACTTCAAGATTAGACTAATGACTGACTGTAATGCCTACCTGCTAGTAAGTTTCAGTGTAAATTACTACAAATAAATACATATTTTTGGTTCTGAATGTCCTTTCTTTGAGTGTTACTATCGAGCAGAAGGTAGAGGCTGACTCATCCTTGAGACAGCATGTGGCAACAGATACAACAGAACTTTTTATGAGTGTGTGATCAGCTGATTAAATGTCTCAGTGCTAATCTCATTGCCTGGCTGTCATAACACAGAACTAATCTAATGCTTGACCTGTTTTTTTGTTTTGATTTGCCCTGGGAAGCATTGGGTAAAATATATATTTTTTTGCATTTTTGCCCCTGTCATAGGCCATCATTTCATCAGGTCTTCATTTTTTCAGGGTATATCATACAGTTTAGATGTCAACTACTTTAATTTTGCAGCTGATATGCATTAAACAGTTGGTGTTCCACACATAATGTACACACGACTGATTCTGAGCATCTTGAAGACCATTTTCTCAAACAGTAAATATTCTATCTGATAATATTTGAGGAATTTCTTTATTTAGCATATTGACTCCTAATGCTTAGCTGCATTTCCAGCTTATTGGTCCAAACTAATATTATACATATCTCCTAACCATGATATATGCAGAATTATACACTCACCGGCCACTTTATTAGGTACACCTTACTAGTACTGGGTTGGACCCCCTTTTCCCTTCAGGACTGCCTTAATCCTTCCTGCATAGATTCAACAAGGTACTGAAAACATTCCTCAGAGATTTTGGTCCATATTGACATGATCGCATCACGCAGTTGCTGCAGATTTGTCGGCTGCACATCCATGATGCGAATCTCCCGTTCCACCATATCCCAAAGGTGCTCTATTGGACTGAGATCTGGTGACTGTGGAGGCCATTAGAGTACAGTGAACTCATTTTCATGTTCAAGAAACCAGTCTGAGATGATTCGCGCTTTATGACATGGCACGTTATCCTGCTGGAAGTAGCCATTAGAAGATGGGTACACTGTGTTCATAAAGAGATAGACATGGTCAGCAACAATACTCAGGTAGGCTGTGGCATTGACACAATGCTCAATTGGTACTAATGGGCCCAAAGTCTGCCAAGAAAATATCCCCCACACCATTACACCACCAGCCTTAATCGTTGATACAAAGCGGAGTGGATCCATGCCTTCATGTTGTTGACGCCAAATTCTGACCATACCATCCGAATGTTGCAGCAGATATCAAAACTCATCAGACCAGGCAATGTTTTTCCAAGCTTCTATTGTCCAATTTTGGTGAGCCTGTGTGAATTGTAGCCTCAGTGTCCTGTTCTTAGCTGTCAGGAGTGGCACCCGGTGTGGTCTTCTGCTGCTGTAGCCCATCCGCCTCAAGGTTCGACATGTTGTGCGTTCAGAGATACTCTTCTGCATACCTCGAATTTAACGGAGTGGTTATTTGAGTTACTGTTGCCTTTCTATCAGCTCGAACCAGTCTGGCCATTCTCCTCTGACCTATGGCATCAAAAAGGCATTTGTTCTCACAGAACTGCCGCTCACTGGATATTTTCTCTTTTTCGGACCATTCTCTGTAAACCCTAGAGATGGTTGTGCGTGAAAATCCCAGTAGATCAGCAGTTTCTGAAATACTCAGACCAGCCCGTCTGGCACCAACAACCATGCCACGTTCAGTCACTTAAATCACCTTTCTTCCCCATTCTGACGCTCGGTTTGAACTGCAGCAGATCATCTTAACCATGTCTACATGCTTAAATGCATTGAGTTGCTGCCATGTGATTGGTTGATTAGAAATTTGCGTTAACGAGCAGTTGGACAGGTGTACCTAATAAAGTGGCTGGTGAGTGTATATGGTCTGTTTTACCATAAGACATTGTGGCTGATTTTACCTGATGTAAAGGAGAGAAACATGCTCTATATATTTTGAGGCTGCTGAAAGTATCACCACTTATGACACTCATATTGAAAAATGCATTGTTTTGACTTGTTTTGACTTAAATGGTTAAAAGAGACATGCAAAGTGCAAAATAAATGTGAATTAATAAAGGAAAAATGTAGATATCATCATCTGCTTTGCTATTGTCCAGGGTGAGCAGAAAATGGGAGTGTGCTAATCTTAGGAGCTTCTCCGACAGACAGACATACTGACTGCTAATGCAGCAATTTGTCAGCTTCCTTACAATAACAGTTATTAGCTAGCTCATGGTGTAATTAATGCTTTACCATGCAGCTTTTTTTTCTTTTGCCCTGTATTTATGCCACCAACAAAATGTAAAGAAGCAATGCTTTCTTATAATACAGTTGAAATGTGGATGAAAAATACCTATGCAGTCATTTGTACACTCAGGCATAGTGTCAGTGTTTAATCTATGTATTGGATAAACTGCAATATGATTAGACTATAACGTATAACAAAATTATTTTATGTTTTATAGAGAACACAAGTCAAAGTACAATAAAGTTTAACCAGACACTGTCAAATAAATGACATTCAATCCTCTCTAAAATATTAAAGCGACAAAGCCAATTTTTTTGTATTTGCTAAACACCGAAGACATTTGGGAATGAGATCACTAGTTGAATATGGAAGAGTTAGAATACAGAGATAAAAATGTCAGCTTTCATTTACATCTAGATGTATTAAAAAACAACTACTTGTAGTGTCCAGATAAAGACAAAAAACACTGGTGTACTAATAAAGACATGGAATAGGATGGCAAAGAAAAACAGCAGCAGCTGATGACACAAACATCATTAGAGCTCTGAAAAAAGAAAGCACTTATTAGCATCACCAATTCGAGAGCAGAAATAAAGAGGCCATATCACAAGATGTAATCCACTTATCAGCAGTAAGAGTCAGATAGCCATTTTGAAACTGCAAATAAATTTATGGATGAACCAAAAAGGTTTTGGAACCAAGATTTTCCTCTATCAAAGTAAAAAAACTCTGGTGAAGAAAGAAAAAATCTGCTCATCCAAACCATACAAGCTCATTGGTAAAGCATAGTATAAGTCATGTCATAGCTTGGTTACTTCTTGAACGGGCTCACTAATCTTTATTGATGATGTAACTCATGATGGAAGCAGCAGAATGATTTCAGAAGTCTGCTAAAAATCCAGTCTGCCAATTGAAATGAAAAGATTTAAATGGGGGGGAGTGGTGGCTCCAGCGGTTAAGGCGCTGGGTTACCGATCGGAAGGTCGGGGGTTCAAGCCCCGGTATTGCTAAGCTGCCACTCTTGGGCCCTAGAGCAAGGCCCTTAACCCTCTATGCTCCAGGGGACCCTTACGAGAAAAATAAATCAAGGACCGTGACGTCGGAGCGACGTGGGGCCGCCTTCCCGTGGGCTCACCACCTGCAGGAGGGACCGTAAGGGACCGGTGCTGTGAGGATTGGGCAGCAGTCGAAGGCAGGGGCCTTGACAGCCCGATCCCTGGACACGGAGAAGTGTCTGGGGAATCTGCTTAGACTGCTGCCCCCGCGACCCGAATTACGGATAAG
Source organism: Silurus aristotelis (assembly GCF_946808225.1). Taxonomy (NCBI): domain Eukaryota; kingdom Metazoa; phylum Chordata; class Actinopteri; order Siluriformes; family Siluridae; genus Silurus; species Silurus aristotelis. The sequence goes on from NC_139587.1 coordinate 16,377,476, forward strand.
CGGGAGAAGATGAAATGAAATGAAATGAAGATATAAATGGGAGGAGCCCCCGCGACCCGAATTACGGATAAGCGGGAGAAGATGAAATGAAATGAAATGAAGATATAAATGGGAGGAGCATTTTACAGTAACACATTGAACCAAATCACACCGCCAACAGCACGGCTTCATCAGGAGAAAAAGAGGACGTTTCAGTCTGGCCGAGTACATATGACAAATTTCAAGAGATTCAAAAGTTATGTTCAAAAGCCAACCTCTAACAGCTCTTGGAGTCTGGTGTGTTCACCCAATTAAAATTTTGTTTAAAGGGGAAAAAATTGTCGCTGTTTTTTAGAATGTTCTGTGATACCAGAGTGTTAATGTTCGAACATTTGAAATAATTACTCTGTCAATACATGCATTTTACCATGACTGTGCAAAAGTAAAGTTAACACCAGTGAGGAAAAGGCCTGTGTGTGTGCTGCACATTTAGTTTAATCAGCAGCTCACTTCTGTGTAATGTAGGTTCCAGCATCAGCAACTGCTGCAGCTGTACTGCATCTGCTACTGTTTTCTGATAGTCTACATACATTGTCATGCTGTTTAATTTTATATTTAGTTCACATCTCTGAATAATCCCTCGACAGAGCATTTACAGTGTATCTTATGTTGCTTTAAATAATGTGCTTATGACGCTTCTAGTTGGATTTTACTTATAGATTCTTGTACATTATTGTTAACCCAGAGAGCATGTAAAGAGGGCAGAGAAATGATCAATTTCAAGAATACAAGCTAATTAATAATATAGCTACATAACTAGACACCATCAGCCAAAACGCTTACAGTATTGTTTCATTAAACCACATAATGGGACTAAAGTTTTCTTTGTTGTTTTTTTCTTTATACAGAAACAATTGAAAACATGGGGGAGAAAGGTAAGTGGCCCTTATAATAATAATTATTATTATTTGAAGATTGTAGCTATTGTAGTTATTGTTTTATTAGCAGATAATTTAACTTCTTTTAAAATCTTTTAATAGAACAAGACTCAAGTTTGAATGAATAGAAATGAAATAAATTCTTATATTATTATTATTATTAATATTATTTAATATTTCATATAATTGGTTTGATTTATCTTATATTTGATTTATTGTAATCTTAGGACATACTAGATAAATGTCACTATATTTACATTTGCATTTTTAGCTTGGAGTTTGTTGAAAACACAATCTGTATTGTCACAATCTTACAATCTGTATTAGCTATAAAAAAAATATTAAACTGTTGTTTCTTTCTTTATAGAGTATTTCACTTGTTCTTGTGTTTATTAGATCTCATTTATGTGAAACATCATTTAGTATCATAAAACTATATATGTATGTTACTAGTACTAACTTAGTATTTATTATATATGAATAAATTAGTTTAATGTCTAAAAGGTGCGTATGATTTTTGTATTTCAGTAGTTTACCTTGTGGCGTATCATGTCTCTTTCATCATGTTTGTATGGTCATACTGGCAAACCATCTTTACTAAACCAATGAACCCACTCAAAGAGGTATGTAATTTTCCAGCACTGATAGAAGTTGAAAAATGACTTATTTATTATTGCTCTTTAATGAAGAAAAAGCACTTCTTATCCGATTACTCAATTAATCAATGGACTAATTGGGAGAATACGATTACAAAAATAATCGATAGCTGCAGCCCTAATAAGTTGTATTGCTTTCCAAAATATAATACATCTTATTAGGGCTGCAGCTATCGATTATTTTTGTTATTGAGTATTCTCCCAATTAGTCCATTGATTAATTGAGTAATCGGATAAGAAGTGCTTTTTCTTCATTAAAGAGCAATAATAAATATAGAAGAGAAAATAAGTGCGGGTCTCTTAAAATAAACAAGTAATTTGTTTCCTTTTTAAAATATTTAAATTATTATTATTATATTATGCTGAAATTGCATTCTGTAAACACTAAACCCATTAGGCGCTTTTAACTGCTGTATTATTGAAAAAATGCAAATACAAATATACATACATAAAAAATCATTAATAAAAATGTAAAATTATTAAAAAAATATTACTGTATGGTGTTTCTTAATGTTTTAGTTTGAAATCACCTCAAACTTTGGAAAATTTCATGTTCTTTGCCCTGAATTTTCTCCTCGCCCCTCGCTGTTTTTTCCCCGTCCCTCCACTTTTCATTCTGCAGCGTCTTCTGTGTTACCTGTCTTGGGGTCTCATTTATAAACGTGGCATTCAGATGTTTTCAGCCTCGTTTTGTGCGTATGTCACTTTCCATGCAGTGGTTGTGATTTATAAAAAAAAACAAATCCGGGAGAAACTGCGTACTTGTATGTCAACTCTGAGCCCCACATACACAGAAGGCAAGAAGGGAAGTTAGCAACACAGGTAGCGTGCACAAACATTGGGTGGATTTTGGCATACACACAAAACGGGGCTGAAAAAAGTGTGTACGATACTTTCTGCACAAAGGCTGTGTGCTCTATATGTCTTGCTAATTCTCCATCCTTTATAATTAAGACCCCAGAGCACTCCAGAGTGTAGCTGGTGGTGTGTTAGTAAATAAGTACTCCATGTGTTGTTAAATGGACTAAATGAAGCATTGAGGCAAACAATTGTCTCGTTTATTTTGTACTAAAATTTTGTACTAAAATTACTCCAGTGTACTAAAAGAATCATTTCAGCCCTCATACACAACTCCTATACCACTGAAATTGCTATAAGGTTCCATACACAATCCATCTAATGTGCAGGAAAGGGTCCTTTCTGTACTGTGCAGTTTTCTAATTATGAAATAATATTTTATTTAATTTGACACCAGAATCACTATGTATCTGTGTAGATCACACTCTTACTTGTCAGGTAAAAATAGAAAACAGAGTGTTGTGTTTTTGTCTGGTCTGCTCAGTTCCACTTGTCACCCACTGACAAAGAACTGCTGAAGCAGGGGGATCGCGCTGAATCTCAACAAGAGATTCTGAAAAGAATAGCCAAGGATTTACCCATATCCACTCGCACAACGTCTGGAGGTGAGCTGTCATTGCGAGTCTTTCTTATTGCCAGGTGAACTGTGACCAAGAAATATTCTACAGATACAAGCCAAACAACAATGCACATATTTGTTTCCAGTTCTCTTAAGCAAATAAACATTAGTCATTGTGTAGAACAATTGCCTCCACAGGTATTCGCTACTGTGACCGGTGCCATCTAGTAAAACCTGACAGATGTCACCACTGTTCAGTCTGTGATAAGTATGATTTTCATTTAATATAAAAATGCTGAGTGAGAATTTACATATTTAGCTAGTATATATCTTCAAAAACATTGCCTAATACTTTTTCACAGGTGCATCTTGAAGATGGATCACCACTGTCCATGGTATGTGGTAAATTATGATCTTAAACACAGAAGAACAAAAATTAAGGAAAGTAAAAAGAATGGTGCAGTAACATAATTGTAGAAATATTTTTGCAATATCACAAGAGAACAGCGATTAATTGTTGTACAAAACAGGAATACGCTTTGTCTCACCAAGAATGAAATACAATCTCAATGTGCTTGACGTTAAACTTGCCTATTAAATACTCAAATTAAACAAATGCTTGTTTTGTTTATACATGAAAATTAATTCACATTTGTTTGTGTGTAAATAAAACATAAATCTGTCTTCTGGCAGGGTGAATAACTGCGTGGGCTTTTCCAACTACAAGTTTTTTACACTTTTTCTTGCATACTCTCTGCTGTACTGCCTGTTTATCACTGCAACAGACCTGCAGTACTTTATCCAGTTTTGGACTGTAAGTATAAGTGATTTCTTCAAGATGTCATTCAGTTGAATAAGTAGCGTAGGTAGCATGGTCTTTGAAATCTTTAAAAGCAGTGGTCTTTTATTATTTGCTCGTAATTTATAATATTTCAGGTAGGTGGTGTGCAGAACACTTAGCATTGGTTTAGTGTTTGTAATGCTTGCTTTGATCTTCATACATTTTTCTCCAAGGTGGACGGTAAAACACACGAGCGACTTAAAGCATACTGGGTAGGAATTCCTTGGTCAGACAGTAACTGACTGATGTATAATGATTAATTAATAAGCTTCTAATAACTACAGAGCCCTGTAGTGGCCTTGGCTACAGAACATTTAGAGAAGTGTAGAGTTACTAGTCGACCACTAGTATTATTAGTCACCATAAACTGCTGTTGGGTGATGATATAAGAAACATGCTCTTTAGTTTGCTTTCTATTCCAGTTTCCTAAATCCATTAGTTGTGGTATGTGCTAAAATTGGGATTCTTTTTTTTTTTTTTTTTTTTTTTTATGGTGTCATGTGTTTTCTCAGAATGGCCTTCCAGACACACAAGCCAAATTCCATATTATGTTCCTGTTCTTTGCCGCCTCCATGTTCTCAGTCAGCCTGGCTTCACTGTTTGCTTATCACTGCTGGCTAATTTGCAAAAATAGATCCACCCTGGGTAAGTGACCTTAAGCATCAAGATATTACATAATTGAAATTTAATAATAATAATTGTATATATAATATATACACAGTATCTCATAAAAGTAAGTACACCCCTCACATTTCAGCAACCATTTTATTATATCTTCTCGAAGGAGAATACTATAGAAATTAAACTTGGATATGTTTGAGTAGTCAATGTACAAGTAGTCTTATATCGCAGTCCAGATTTACTGTCCTATAAAAATAACTTGCAGTCATTATTGTCAAACTAGCTGGCAACAAAGGTGAGTACAGCCTGTGATAACGGCTGTATGACACTTAACCATATTGTCCTATTTTTTTATGTTTTTGTCTGGTTCACAAGAAAACCTGCAAACAGTTTGCTGAAGACAACCTGTACAAGAGCATGAATTATTGGAACCGTGTCCTGTGGTCTGATGAGACTAAAATAAACTTGTTTGGCTCAGATGGTGTCCAGCATGTGTGGCAACACCCAGTCAAGCATGATGGCAGTAGCATCTTACTCTGGGGCTGCATGAGTGGTGCTGGTACAGGGGAGCTGCAGTTCATTGAGGGAAACCGTGTTGGGGAAGCTAAAGGTGAAGTTGATTGAGTGGCCAACTATGTCTTCAGACCTGAACCCTGTTGAGCACCTGTGGGGCATCAACAAGAGGAAGGTGGAGAAGTGCCATGTGTCTAACATCCAGTAGCCCTGTGAAGTCATTATGGAAGAGTGGACAAGGATTACAGCAACAACCTGTGCAGCTCTGGTGAATTCCATGCCCAGGAGGATTAAGGCATGCTGGATAACATTGGTGCTCACACAAAATATTGACATTTTGGACAGTTTTTACATGTTCACTTAGGGTGTACTTACTTTTGTTGCCAGCTAATTAGACAATAATGGCTGTATGTTTATTTATACTGCTACACCTACTCATGACTACTCTAATATATATATATATATATATATATATATATATATATATATATATATATATATATATATATATATATATATATATATATATAGTGAGGAAAATAAGTATTTGAACACCCTGCTATTTTGCAACTTAGAAATCATGGAGGGGTCTGAAATTGTCATCATAGGTGCATGTCCACTGTGAGACACATTATCTAAAAAAGAAAATCCAGAAATCACAATATATGATTTTTACTATTAATAAACTACTATTTACTATTTACTATTAATTACTACAAATAAACTATTTATTTGTATGATACAGCTGCAAATAAGTATTTAAACACCTGTCTATCAGCTAGAATTCTGACCCTCAAAGACCTGTTATTCTGCCTTTAAAATGTCCACCTCCACTACATTTATTATCCTAAATTAAATGCACCTGTTTGAGGTCGTTAGCTGCATAGACACACCTGTCCACCCCATACAATCAGTAAGAATCCAACTACTAACATGTCCAAGACCAAAGAGCTGTCCAAAGACACTAGAGACAAAATTGTACACCTCCACAAGGCTGGAAAGGGCTACGGGGAAATTGCCAAGCAGCTTGGTGAAAAAAGGTCCACTGTTGGAGCAATCATTAGAAAATGGAAGAAGCTAAACATGACTGTCAATCTCCCTCGAACTGGGGCTCCATGCAAGATCTCACCTCGTGGGGTCTCAATGATCCTAAGGAAGGTAAGAAATCAGCCCAGAACTACACGGGAGGAGCTGGTCAATGACCTGAAAAGAGCTGGGACCACCGTTTCCAAGGTTACTGTTGGTAATACACTAAGACGTCATGGTTTAAAATCATGCATGGCACGGAAGGTTCCCCTGCTTAAACCAGCACATGTCCAGGCACATCTTAAGTTTGCCAATGACCATTTGGATCATCCAGAGGAGTCATGGGAGAAAGTCATGTGGTCAGATGAGACCAAAATAGAACTTTTGTGTCATAATTCCACTAAAACTGTTTGGAGGAAGAAGAATGATGAGTACCATCCCAAGAACACCATCCCTACTGTGAAGCATGGGGGTGGTAGCATCATGCTTTGGGGGTGTTTTTCTGCACATGGGACAGGGCGACTGCACTGTATTAAGGAGAGGATGACCGGGGCCATGTATTGCGAGATTTTGGGGAACAACCTCCTTCCCTCAGTTAGAGCATTGAAGATAGGTCAAGGCTGGGTCTTCCAATATGACAATGACCCGAAGCACACAGCCAGGATAACCAAGGACCAATAACTCAATTCTTTTTTTTAGATTATGTCTCTCACAGTGGACATGCACCCACGATGACAATTTCATGTATATGTATATATATATATATATATATATATATATATATATATATATATATATATATGTGTATATGTATATATATATATATATATGTATATGTATATATATATATATATGTATATGTATATATATATATATATATATATATATATATGTATATATATATATATATATACATATATATATATATATATATATATATGTATATACATATACATATATATATACATATATGTATATATATATATATATATATATGTATATGTATATATATATAAAATTGTTTTACCTACTATCTGCTGAAGATCTACATAGCCGTAATGTTTATCTGGTTTATCATGTGTGATAAAATTTAAACTGTTTGTTAGCTATTTTCCTGGTTAGTAATAAAGTAGATACTTTACTTCTATGCAAAGACTAAATGGGTTGAAACAATCGGTTTAAAAGCATTTCAGCTTCATCTTAATTAGGGCTTTAATAGTACATTAGGTAGATTAGGGCTGTCAAAATTAATGTGTTAAAGTAAATTCATTTTAACGGCGCAAATTTTATATTTTAATGTGCGATTAATGCAGCACACACTCCTGTTTGACCGCTTTTATTAAGAATATAAATAAATAAATATAAAAGAGGCCAAATTATTACTTTTAATGCAACACACATTCATTTACAAAATCCTTTCTTTACTCACATAAAAAAACAAAAATTTTTAATCATTAAATATTATTTTTTTTACTGATGCTCCGTCTCTAATCAAGCACCAAAATCCACCATGATTCTTCTTCAACTTCTTTATTAGTGGATCGCATTTTTAAGTAGCGCATTACCAATATTTACTGTGATAATGGATCATAAACTTATATTCAAAACACAAAAAAACTCTATTGTGCACACATCCGGTAATTAAAACATAGCAAACATAGCAAATGTTCTGTTTGTTGTCCTGATAATTTACGTAGTTTAAAACACCATAATTACTTTAAAACATTTCCAAGTATAATTTATATTTTATGCTCTATGTTGAGTGTGGTTTCACTAATAATAACCATACATTTGTATAAAGCATCCATATTTTCCATGCCATGTTGATTGGAGTATTAAAAACTTGAAAAGTAATTTAAGGTACATTTAGACAACAGACAAAAATGTGCGATTAAGTTGCGATTAATTGAGTTAACTCATGACAATCATGCGATTAAATTACAATTCAATATTTTGATATATTAACAGCCATAACAAGGATATTTTCATAATTTTAGGACTAATTGTCTGCTCAGATTTCTGTGTGTAAAAGAATGTTAACCTTAAACACATTTTTTTTTTTTTTTGCAATACTGCTTTGTAGCAGTTTGGATGAAGTCTTAAGTTGCCGCTATATGCTTAGAAAGAAATAATGCATTGTTTGAATGTTTGTGTATTTAAGTTCCTCACTCAGGTTATATAGAACATCTTAGATATTTATCTGTAGACTGCAACATATTTCCTGTCAGTGTGAATTAGGAAGTGATCACATTTCTTGTGCAACACACTTGAGCTTCCTGGGCTACAGGTTTTTTTTTTTTTAGGAAACAGTGATTGGTTTTCAGGACTGCACTTGTTTCTGAAAAAAGCTTTTGACACATGACCAAACATAACACCATGAAAACAGTTTTAAAGGCATGAAAATGCAAAATCCTCAAAATCAGTTTGACCTGGATTATAGAGTTGTGTAGAGAGGACATTTAATATGCATCCTTAGAGATTTTAAGCATGCCAGAAAAGATTACCTTTCTGATCTCAGAACACACAGAATTGTGCTTTTAGGTTTCCCCCAGTGGTAAGAGCAGGTCAATAAGTGCATATTAAATATCAGTATTAAGAGACACCTGCTGTTGCAAAGTTAAAATCAAGGGTAAAGTAAAAAAAAGACAAAATAGAATAGTTTTTGATTGCACTTTTACAGGTCTTGCCTTACATGTAGATAATAGAGGCAACGATGTCTGATATTTTGTGTTGTAAAGATAATGATAATGAATGAATGAATGTTAAATCTATTCATTCACATTTATTATTCATATTAAAGGGAATTTTTCCCCAAAATAACTTCCATCCACAGAGGTCTTTCGTGCACCTGCCTTCCTTCATGGAGCTGACAAAAATGGCTTCAGTCTTGGAATAAGCAAGAATGTCCGTCAAGTCTTTGGGGATGAAAAGAAATATTGGCTTCTGCCTGTTTTTTCCAGGTATCTTAGCTTGCCTGCTATTATTGCACGGACAAGTATCGGGAAGATTTTTGAATGAAATTTTGGTTCTTATTCATGATTTTAGCCAAGGTGATGGATGTGCATTTCCCACATGCCTTGTGAACCCTGACCCAGAGCAGCCTGCCTCACCATCTGGACATGCTGTCAAAAGGTTTGTGTCTTGGATAAATGATCAAGCTCAGTGCGCTGGTAAAAAAGTTTATTTAGTTTTATTTAGATCTTAAACAAGACAAAGCAAGCTCTTTAGGTTGTGTAATCTTCAAGTCCCCAATTTGCACTCTTATTTACATTGTTTTTATGACATTCACAACCATAATATTATAATAGTTTTTGTTGATTGCTAGTGATGGAGAATCTCATCAGTTTCCTGCTCAACCTCTGCGAGAATCTAAAAGCCGACTGCTGAGCAATGGACAGACCTGGCCTGAGAGTGATGAAACGGAACAACAAGAGAGAGAAGGTGGGTTTTACATTTTTTAATAAATTTTTCTATGTACATAAGATAAGGGGAAGTTGCTGGTGTTCAGATGTACTACAAGCAACTGAAGTATGAATAACACAAACCAATAAAGCTGGCTTTAAAGTTGTAGTTAAATAATAGTTCAAAACTCCATTAGTAAAAATGTATATCTGAACAAAAGACACATTTTAGTTTAGTTTTAAAATAGTGGCCTCTTTTGCAGCTTATACTTTGTGAAGCCTCTTTTAGAGTGCTGAGCTTTTTCTTTTAATGTCTAACAAGGTTTGATGCCTATTGACATTAGGTTTGGAATTCAGGTAATATATTTTTTGTCATTTGTAAAACCTTGACTTTATTTCTGTAGACCTCTACAGTCTCTTTTAAAGTTATTGGGCTGGCAGGACTACTTCCTTTTTTTGTTGTTTTTTTGTTAAACACATAAGGCACTTGGGTTTAAAATTTAAACTTGAATGTGAGACATAAGATTAGAACTTTCAGAGATTTCATTTTAGATTGGATTTCATTTTCAGATTAGTTTTCATATTTAGATCCGTTTAACAGCTTGCAATATGGAAACTTCTATTTGGCACCAAGTAATTTCCAAGTAATACATTATTTTTTTGTTAATAGCTTCAAAATGTGTACGCTTTTTGTGCGACCTGGGTGGTACTTGTGAAGACTGCATTTGTTGTTAAAACGGATAAACCAACATAAATACTAAAGTGTGGTGTTTCAGAGAAAATCAAACCTTTTTGATGCTGAATAACGAGGGAAAATCTGCCAGAGCCATTGCACAAGCATTGGGCTTCGTTGATGCAACAGTATTTGTCATGTTTTAAGAAAGCAAAAGGACTGGCAAGGACCAAAACAGCAGAATTGCTGTTTTGATTACAGAATTGTGAGAACATTGAACATTGTGAGAGCTGTAAGGAAACCGTAATAAACAAGTCATTGCTCACCAACATCCTCCACAAGGCAGGTGTTTAGGCAGAAGAGGAACAATGTTCTGATGTTGAAATTGTCTTGGTATAAAGATTAGAATATAAAAGCTGAAATTCGGTTTTGTTCTTATATTTAGCTTGCATTGATGTATTAGATATGATATATTTTTTTAATAAACATTTGAATGTAGGGCTGCAACTAATTATTATGTTAAATGAGCAAATTCCCTCATGCTGTTTCTTTCTGTAAAAAACCACACACACACACACACACACACACACACACACACACACACACACACACACACACACACACACACACACACACACACACACACACAAAAAAATACAAGCATTTGATTATGCAAAGTGTAAATTGTGTAAATCAACATTTGTATTGTTTTTAATGATGATTGCAGATGGCAAGTTGACAACAATTTTAAAAAGAAAATACACAGTCATTTTATTAGTTGTGAAGATATAAGCATCTGGAATTTAATTAATAAAATTTTGTATAATAATTAAATGATATATGCATAAATTGAATATACAAACATTAAAAACAAGCATACGAACGCAGTAAAGCCGCAGTAATTCATGTTTGAAAACAGATAAGTTACTGTTGTAGTAAACAAAAATTATAAAAAGACAATGGAAGCAAGCTAACATGCTTGAGTAAAAAGCAAAAGGAAAAAAGCTGCATTGGTGTTCAAATGCATAATCATTCTCTGAAAACCAAAACAGTGACTAAAAATTTAATTGTTTACTGCTGCTGTTATTTGCTGCTTTTAAATTTAGTGTTTGCTCACACCATTTTAATTGAATCCGTCACTATGTCGTGAGCGAGCCGATTGCGCAACCTGATGCTCGAGAGTCACGACAGTACAGATCCAGTGCGACTGTCCTGAAGTTTCCAAACAAACAGTTTACACAATAACACTTCATTAAACTACACCATTTTTACATGATGAGGATTATACAGTTTCTGCTCACTGTGCTGAAGTTTCGCCTTCATCCGTGACACTGGTGTTTTCTTTTTGCCGTCACACAAAACCATAACTTGAGCAGCCTAAATAATCTATGATGGCATTCATTGACAACAAATTTCATTATTGATTATTTTATCCATTAGTTGTTGCAGCCCTATTTGAATTTGTAGCATATAATACAAATCAGCTGGCACAAAAAAACAATTCCAAGAAATGTTCAAGCGACAGGCTTTACCCAAGGATACATAAGAGTGGTTTTATTTTGAAACAAAGTGTATTTTGTTATCAGCCTTCTCATATGATTTGGTGTTTTGATACATGTAGTACATGTGATGTTTGTAAACTGTGGTATTTCTAGGCTAATCAGCTGGTCTTATGACTGATTACACATTAGAAACCCAGCACACTCTAGGGTAGATGATGTGTAGAAAACAATTAATGCATCTTTTGTTTTCTCAGTGTTTTTCATGTCAATTTGAACAGGAACAAGCAACCCTGCCATGAGTATAGAGAAAGAAACATAATTTTGTCACAGTGCTGACTCGTTTAAGGAAACAAGGTTTGTATATGTATGTTTTTTTTTTAATACTGTATGAAACATGATTGATCATTTGTTCAAAAATGTGAAATAAAATATTATTTTAGAGAATATATTATAATGGTAATGCCAAACTAATAGAACTTTATAATTTAGAAAATGCTGTAGATGTGATTTATTTATTTATTTATTTTTATTATTATTATTATTATTATTATTTAATACAGTCCTTAGTCCCAATTATAGTAGGTATACTGCTTAGTGAAAAGTAGAAATAAATATTTACATTAGTTTTTGGTACATGCCTTTTTTTGTATTAAAGACCGTGTGCATTCAGGCTGGCACAGGGTCCACAACTTTGTGCAAAGCTTTATGATCCATTTAATTCAACTGCATCAAAGTTTAGTCTAAATACACTCTTCAGTAGAAGAGAATATACATGAGGAAAATCTCACCTTTTTTCACGAAACCGATGACATAGTCAATATCACACGTTTGCATATATCTAAATAGGGGAGTCCAAATGAACTTTTTCGATTGCTCCAGAGTCCAATCTTTATTCTCCCTAGCAAACTGAAGTGCTTTTTCTGATTAGCCTTAATTATAAGTGGATTTCTTAAGGCTAAACAGCTGTTTAGTCTCAATTCTTTGAGTTGTATTTTTAGTGTGTGTGTGTGTGTGTGTGTGTGTGTGTGTGTGTGTGTGTGTGTGTGTGTGTTTGTGGACATGCTCTTACTTTCACTATTAAACATAACTGATTTGTACTCTTTGCATTTTTAAATTGATTTCACCAAATGTTTAAATGATGATATACGATAAAAAGAATATTTTTCTGACGACATTTCTTTCTTGAAGATAATGGTTCACCACTATCCTTCCAGATTTTCAAAATGTGTTGAACAGTTTTTAACCCACTTTTTGTAGTTTAATTGTTTTCTTAGCTTGATGTAGGCCAGTAAGAAGTGCATGGCATCTTCTCTATGAACACTGAATATATCTTCTGACATGATGGATAAATAAATTAGAAGCTACTCACTGTTAGGGTTTAAATAACTTGGTTTGTTGCAACTGAATAAATACTGTCCATTTGTGGTGTTTCTCACGTCATCAGATCCCTGTGTGGTCCTGTGCGTTTTCTGTGGAAGAATGAAGAAACATCCTTGTGGTGCAGGGAGGCTTCGGTTGCAGGAAACGGCCACTATCCAGCGGATTTCTATGTAATTGCTTAAGCAGTTACTGTTCAGTGTTACTAGAGAATCTACATTCATTAGGACTGTTACGGACTGTATAGACTTTGTGTATACAGTGCCTAAAAATACACAGACAAAGGTGGATGACATCAAATAATCAAGTGATTATTTACAGCTAATGCCTTGTTTATACCTTATGAACCCGTTTGAGGCAAACTTTTAATATGAATTTGGGAAGCAAATTTGTGTGGTTTTGTGCATGTTGTGTGATGCATATGAATGTTATGTTACAAATCTGAAAGTTATGAAAGAAAACTGAAAGAAAAACACTATGTAGCAAAGTTTCATCAAATGGCACTCTGTTTTTATGCTTAAATTTTTTGCATGTTTAAGCAGATTCTTTTTGTTATGATGTACACATTATAATGATAACTTGTTTCATTAGCCCGGTGCTGTATGTCACTCAGTATATACGATTTTCTGTCGTAATTCTTTGTAGAGAAAATTTTGCCGGGTTGAAATATGGATATGAGCATTAAAATGTATTGTGATAAGTCACATATTGTAACATGAACACACTCTATATGTTTGCAAGGCCAGAAGGACAGTTTTAAAATCGAAACCACTGAAGGAAATGAAGTAGCCACGAGAAACAATGAAATGCTTTTGCCCTCATAAGCACAGAATGAGAAAGATTTTAGTTCTTTTGCATTTCACATCTGTTATAATGTGAATATGTTTAAAGCTGCTTGCACTTTTTTGGTAATTTAATTAAAAGTGCAATGCATTAAGAAAATGTTTAGAAAATATACTGTTGTGTTGGTCTGTTGTGATTTACTGAAAATGATAAAAAAAAAAAAAAAAAAAAGGTTTTATTTAGAAAAAACACCAAAAATAAGGCCTGATGCATTAAGATATAAACATTTATAAGATTGTATATACAAAACCGTATGTAGTTATGCGGACACCATTTTATAATGTTTATATGATTACCACATCATACAAAAAAAAAATCTGTTGTGGGGTTTTGGACAAATGGCACCAAAACCTATTCAAAAGAACAGTGTGTCTATTGTGAAAGAGGTCCACCATGCACGAAAAATGACTCTTTTTTGTGTCTATAGATCACATTCTGCACATATAGTGCCCTCCAAAATTATTGGCACCTTTTATTTCAATTTTTTGGTCTGACACAAGGAACACTGTGTTTGTTCTCAGAAATATACATAGCAAAAACGTATTGATACCTCTATTAAATATGTGTATGTATGCAAACAATATTGTTATAGATGGAAAATGTTTCAAAATATATGAGGTTGCATGCTGGTCAAATTCTTGTCATCCATTAACAACGGAACAAAAAGTCTTTTTTTTTTTTTAACAGACAGAGGATCATTGCAGTGTATAACCATTTTCTAGATAAAAAAAAATACATAAGCAATTTTTAAAAAGGCTGGAAAAATTGAAGCCCATTAACAGAGTACCTGTCCACATTGAGGAGGAGGAAGAAAACTTTGTAGTTTTACAATTAGACAATTTTGTTGTTTTTGTGATGTCACGTACACTGTGTTAAATGTCACTTTCATAACAAGCTATTTGGAATCACTGGATTAAAGCTTTTTTTCCCCTAAGAGCATCTCAAACAATGTATCTCAAATTCTTTTACATTAGAACCCATCATATGCTGAGGGCAGATGGAGGCCTTCCCCTGCGCAGTTAATGTTAATGCCGCTGTTGCTCATGATGCTGCTGACCAGTATGGGACCCAAAGAGTCGTATTCGTTAGACACTCAGCTCGATGGTCAGGTTTCACAATAAAAATAATTTTCAGCTCCAATTATGAATGCCTTTGCCTGGAGCTTCAGACTTGGCTTGAAAGCTTTCAGCAAAATGACTAGCCATTCAGATTACATCATATTTCCAAATCGATAAAACTACATAATGAAACACATTAGTGTTTTATACTGTACCATCACTTTGACCACCATCCTTGAACGGTAGTCAGAAATTGAACAGGAACACTTATGTGCACAATATTAAGAAGCAGCTTCTTCAAGGAGGAGAAAATGTAGCAGGAAGAGACTCTGACTGGGGCAGGTGTCAAAAATAATTCTTGAAGCAACTTCTTGAAGCAAAAATAAAAACATTATATATATTTGTATAATTATATATATTTGTATAATTATATATACATATATTTGCTTCAAAAATAAAAAAATTTTGAAGCAAGTGTTATTGCATGATTATATAACTGTCCAAATATTTAAAATTTTTCATGAAGATTGGCAATAATAATAGAGAGCATTGTAAAAATGTTTTAAGGCTAATTGTTTTTGCTAAGACTAAATGTGCTGCAGTATCTGTTTATAAACAGTAGAGCTTCAACAATTCACTGACCAGCAGATGTTGTTTTATGGCATAAGTTTAACTCCTGGTTGTTATTGAACATTTCCTAAGATGCACTGATCATGTTCAACCTCGGCTACATGATTTACATGTTCATGGACTTTATAGTTAATTGACAATTTGCATATAAAATAAATGGATTAATGTGTTCAGCTAAAACAATAAAGCCATTGTTTTATGTACTATACATGTGTACTGTACCTCAGCCTCTGCTTGACAGACCTTGAAACTAAATTGTCAAAGAATAGTATACCTACACTGATGTGTAAAATCCTTAAGCAATTTCTGAAGTAGTTCTTGTTGAATGAAAATTTAAATGAGTGGGTTTGCAAAACAATACACCTAAACGTAGTTCCGAATTCTGCAGATGATAGAAAATCTGAGGCCTTTATTTACAAAAGCTCTAAAAACAGTCACCTTTGTTATTGCATATTCTTAACATTGACATTCTACACACTGGTGAAGAAAATTGGCCTGGTGACATTCAACAGAAGAAAAGCTGTGTCCATGCAGTTCCCACATCCGTAAAAGCTCAGACCGTGACTCAACACAGCATTTATTCAAACACTATCAGTACATGCAGCTGATCTACAACAGAGTTGTAAACACAAAACAAAACCCAAACAGCACAAAACATGCATGAATGAAAAACCAGTGCTACAGGTAAATCTAATTCCACTGACACAGAGTACTTAAGTTGGTTAAGATTTTCTTTTAAGAAGCACAATGAATAAAAGGCTTCGATTTTATACTAAAATACTACAAAACCTTTTGTCACTTTTTAAAATGAAATGAAGACAGTCCTGATACATTAGAGGTGCCCTCAGTTCAATTAAATAGTGGCAGTTATGCATCACACTCCTATTTTGTGGTAAAACCTGTGTTAGCCCAACATAAAGGTAAAATCAGTGCAAGGCTCTGACTCGTGCCATTAAGTGCCAGGATCTTCCGGTGTGTGACTGTCTCTCGCTCCATCTGTCTCAAGCTACTGCAGGTTGTGAGATATCAACATGGTACTCCTTGGATCAGGGAACTGTACTTGTAGGTAACTGGCATACTGTTGAAATAGTCTGTGTGCTACTTAAAGCATGTGAACAAATGCAATAAATTAATGATAAAAAGAAAAAACATAAAATGTAGCTTACGGCTGATTATTTGCAGGGAAAAAAATAAAACACCCATATTTTTTTTCCTTGTCTCTTATGATAAAAGAGGAATGTGTTGTGACAAAAGATAAACGTAAAGAAGGCAACAAAGTGGAGGAAGTTTTTTAGCTTTCATCTAAAACCAAGAGTCTCGTTAGAGCTTTTAAAGTGCAAATTCCTATTGAATGTCTCATGAAAAACTAAAAAAACCCATGTTTTAAGCCCTGCAGGTGGAGTTCTTTATAGTAAGCTGGTTCTTGTTGTGTCACGATTGCTGCTTGTTGGCCTCCTCTTCATAGGCGTTGCCGGTGCCATTCTGGACGTAGGTTGAACCGGAGCCCAGTCCGTACAAATGACCGCAGTATTTAGCATCATCTATATGATCCTCAAAAAACATCTGTAATGAAAGAAAACATTGCTGTATAATAATTAAACCTGCTTTGGCAAGCACACTTAATATAACACTAGCATTGGCTTTATACATATGTATATATATATATATATATGTATATATATATACATATATATATATATATATATATATATATATATATATACACACACACACACATATACATACATACACACACACACACACACACACACACACACACACACACACACACACATTAATTTCTAAATGTTTATAATACAATAAATTATAATGTTTATGCTGAGTAACATAAATAAAAAAGTAAAGCTTAGCTGATTACTATTATGCCCCTATATACAATCATATATTTACCAATTAAGAACAGATCAATAGATATTACCAGAAAACTGGTGGAAATGTTATGCCCATTACCATTATTAGAACATCTAAGCTGTTTTTATACTATTAATTTACATGCTTACAGGCCTAACATGGTTGACTAATTGTTAATATTAATCTACTGAAACACAGTACAGTAATCCCCCGTTAATCACAATGGTTACATTCCAAAAACCGACCGCGATAAACCGTAATAAACAGGCGCCACCCCCAAAAATGCTATTTTATGTATACAGTACTGTACTAACATTACTTAATTTTATAATTTAAAATTATATTTTTTATAAATATATTTCATTTCATTCCATAAAACTCCATAAAACTCCATAAAAACAATTCCCTGTAAGTTTTTTGGTCTATTGGGCATTCCGCGAGAGACTGGGAAAACCAGCTAAACAAATTAGGTATGTGGTAAATGCAATTCCCCGATAAGCCGGGGGCAGGATATTCGAAACCGTGGTAAAGCAGGGGATTACTGTACTAGGTTCTGTGACAGTTGATCAGTGAAATTTCATGTTTTCTTTTAATACTGCTCATGTACCATAGTGGTGTTGCTGCATAATTTAGAAAGTATTCCTGCATACAGACTAGAATGTCAGACCCACCTCTCTCATCTTAAAGAATGCCATTCCTGTGAGGAGAGAATCTGAGCCTGCCTGATGCTGAGGCCCAATCCTCTCCAGTTCCAGCTGCTCAGCTACCTCCTGCAGGCCACCCTGAACATCACACAGCCATCACTTAGCAAAGTGCTTTCAGGTGATGCAGAAAACGGTCTATTAGCCCTGGCAATCCTTAACATCTGGATACAAATTCAATGACTTTTTTCCCAAAAGTACATTATAGAAATATATCAGCACATTTCAAATACAAAGAGTGTGCATGCCTTCAGATTTTTACAGCTCTTCATGAGGTATTTCACATCATAGATAATGGGGAAAAATAAACGAAGAATCTCAAAGAAGTCGACTTCTTCCTCTGGCAGCTTAGAGTTGGAGAGGATTTTGATCAAGTATCCAAAGTCGTAGCCACTAAAAAGAAACACAGAAATTAACAATAATTGGATAGTCAGCTATAAAACATTGGTAATATCTTGCAGGTAAAAAAAAAATGCATGTATAGAATCACTGATTCGATATTGAAACAAATAATCAAATTACCTATGGAACGACAGCCACTTGACTCCTTCACACAGAACCACACCAGAAGTCATGAGGAGCTCTGCAAAATACAGTGTTTCAATGCCTTCTTCTTCATGCTTTTTGAACTGGATACCTGATGTTGTCAATAGCTCAATCGAATCTTGTGCATACATATCTTCCCTGAAACACAGAATTCATGCAATTTTCATACTGCACACTTTAGCGCAAGCAATCAGAATTTTCCATTCCATGGTTCCCTGAAATACAAACAGGATACTAGAATAGAGCTCTCTGCACTCCTTTAATCTGAATGGTTACACATTGCACAACCTGAGACACCAAATATACTGTCTTCTGTAGACAAACACCTCTGTATTAAGATTGACTTAATTTCCAGGTGAGAGTTTTTCATATATTGTTTATCAACAATGAGTAGGAATAAATATTTATGTACATTTTGATTAAAATTTAATAAAAAAAATTTCTGACAGCATGATGGAATAACATATTTATGCTATACACAGACCAGCCATAACATTGAAATCACCTGCCTAATATAGTGCAGGTCCCCTTGTGCTGCCAAAACAGCTCAGACCCATCAAGGCATGGACTCCACAGGACCTCATAGGGTGTGCTCTGTTATCTAGCAACAAGACTTTAAAGCAGATCCTTTAAGTCCTTCAGTCAGACTTCAGTCAGCACATCCCATAGATGCTCGAATGGACTGAGACCTGAGGAATTTAGAGCCCAAGTCATGTTCCTCAGACCATTTCCGAACAATTATTAAACATTAGCCTTTTGACAGAGGCCACTACCTCTTACTGGGAATACAGCAGCTATTAAGGGGTGTACCTCATCTGCAACAGTGTTTAGGTAATTGGGAAAAGTCGAAGTAACATTCACATGAATGCCAGGAACCATGCAGATTATTGCCTAGAGCATTACTACCAGCTTCCCTTTTTCTCAGTGCATCCTGTTGCGATCTCTTTCTCAAGTAGAAATCATCATGCATTCGGCTGTGCATGTGATGAAAAAAAAAAACCTGATACAACAGATCAGATCGCCTTCTTCAATTGATTCCAATTCTGTTGCCCACCGCAAATGTGTTCAAAAATGGACAGGGGTCAGCATGGGAATTCTGCCCACTCTGTAGCTACGGAAACCCATACAATGCAAGCTGCAATTTAGATTGCTTCTGACATCTATCTATCAAAGCCAACATTATCTTTTTTAGCAAATAGGATCAGATCAGATGAACACTAACCCAGAAGCATTAGTGAGTCTTGGAGGCCAATGGCCATGTCACCAGTTGTCCTGCCTTGGACCACTTTTGGTAAGTACAAACCACTGCATACCTAGAACACCCTACGAGCTGTTTTGAAGATGCACTGACCAGTCATCTATTTTTCACAATCTGGTCTTTTTGAAAGTCACTCTTGGCTCTACGCTTGGTTATTTTTCCTGCATCTAGCATATTAACCTGCCAAACTTGCTGCCTAATATATATCTTACATCTTGACAGGTACCATTCACCACCAGTGGTTTTAATGTTGTGGCTGATTGGTGTATATATCAAAGGGTGGGCCTACACACTTCAGGAACATCATCCTTAAAATAGAGGACATATACAGTGTCTCAAAAGTAAGTACACCCCTTACATTTCAGCAACCATTTTATTATGGTTTCATTTATGTTCACAAGGGACAATACTACAAAAATTTAAGTTGGATATATCTCAGAGTAGTCAATGTGCAGCTTGTATAGCAGTACAGATTTACTGTCCTCTAAAAAATAACTCAACATACAGCCATTATTGTCAAAATAGCTGGCAAGTAAATACACCCTGGGTCAACATGTCAAAACTGAGTCCAAAGTGTCAATATTTTGTGTGAGCACTGTTGTTATCTAGCACTGCCTTGAACCTCCTAGGCATGAAATTCACCAAAGCTGCACAGGTTACTAGGATCCTCTTCCACTCCACCATAATTACATCATGGAGCTGCTGGATGTTAGACACATGGCACTTCTCCACTTTCTGCTTGAGGATGCCCCACAGGTGCTCAATAGGGTTCAGGTCTGGAGACATACTTGGTCACTCAATCACCTTCAGCTTCCTCAGCAAGGCAGTTGTTATCTTGGCGGTGTGTTTGGGGTCGTTATTATGTTTGAAAACTGCCGTTCTGCCCCGTTTCTGAAAGGAGGGAATCATGTTTAGAATGTCACAGTACATGTTGGAATCCATGTTTCCTTCAATGAACCACAGCACCACAGTACCAGCAGCACTCATGCAGCCCCAGACCATGATGCTACCACATCAGGCTTGACTGTAGGTAAGACAATTTTCTTGGTTCTCCTTACCAGGGCGTTGCCACACATGCTGGATACCATCTGAGCCAAACAAGGTTATTTTAGTCTCATCAGACCACAGGACATGGTTCCGGTTATTTATGCTTTTGAACAGGCTGTTTTCAGCAAACTGTTTGTGGACTTTCTTGTGAGCCAGCTACTCTAAAAATATATTAAAGTTACACTTCTATAGTATTGTCATTTGAAAAGATACTATACTAAAATGTTTGCTGAAGTGTGAGTGGTGTACTCACTTTTGTGAGATAATGTAGATCAACCTGTAGCCAAACAACAATAAAGAGAGGATTTTGGAAAATGGAAAGGAACTGCTTATGATCCAAAGCATACAATGTATAATGTGGGCATGCTGCCACTGAAATGTATTCCTTTGTGTTTGGTGATTTTTCTGTTGACAAAAGTCGCCACATGGATTCATATTAGTATGAGTGAGAAAGAGTTAAAGATATGACCCAACCATTCTTACGTGAGGTTAAATCTGAAGTTGAACTGCCATGTTGAAGTTCCTGGTGGATATTCACCCTGTTCATTCATGAAGGTAAGGCCAAGCTGGATAATCTTCAACAAATCAACATTACACCGCAAGAGCTGATACTGATAGTCTGCATTACTTCTGAACTCTCCAATTGGTCTAGCAACTACACCTGGAAACTCAGTGTCCTATAAAGTGACAACAAAAGGAAGATTACATTACAGATCTGCATTAGGCCCGGGTTTTTTTTTTTTTTTTTTTTTTTTATAATCTATGAACTCAAAAAAGCCTTACCATCGCGATGTAATTGTATTTTCGGATCACCTGGCGAATCCTTTTCAGCTCTTCATCCAGGTTACTAGCCCAAACTTCACATATTTTTTGGCTATGATCCACAGTGGCTGCGGGCATAGTGCCACTTTCAGAAGGAAGGCATCAAAAACAAAACAATAAAAAAATAAACCTCCCGCAGGAACAGTTTTGAAAATTAAATCCTATTCTTCGTTTTGACCTGGGGGGAAAAACACAGGTGTAAGATCATTATTAGACCTGACAGACAATATGTTAGTGTTTTGAAAAAAAACTTAACAACAATGCATGTATACTGGGGAAATAATAACGCCATACTGTCCAGTAAGTACATCCTAATCTGGTGTTACAATCATATTCATATATCATAAATCTTATTATAGCTGCTACCACATGCAGCAAACACAATCCAAAACAACCATACTACACCTACACATGTAATTTCTTGGAAAAGTTGCTGATAACTGATTTACACAGCTGTCTGCCTGGCAGGTTTAATCAATAAATGTGCAGTTACCGATCACGTTTATACTAGAATAAGCTTATAGATATAAAGATATGAGATACACGTGAATAAGCTTATGGATATAAATGTGTATAGTTTTATTCTAAGGTCACCTTTTTGGGGGGGAGAAGAGGCAAAAAGATGATCAGTGCCTGGATAAGACCAATGATTTTGCAAGAGTGTATTTACTCAACTAGCAGGCAGTATGCACTATAGATGCTTCATCTTGACTTTCACAAATTCAGTATTTTTATTTTGTATAACATACAACATCAAGCCGTGTCAAAATATGTCCCTTGGGTTCAGTTACGCTACAAATAACTGCATCGCAGCTAAACAAGCTAGTCGGGAAAACGTGGGGGAAATGAAGCAACAACGTCCAGTCCTGGAGCAGGCAACTCTAACTCAGTACAACTAGGTTTCTATTAAAACACACCAAAATTCGTATTCGTCTGGGCTTTGACAAGCAGCAACTCCAAAACGTGCATCAGGAACATCTGTGATTGGTGTTAGCTAACGTCTAGCGAGCTGTGTATATGCTAGCAATCGCTAACTACACCGCTAGCTGCTTAGCCACATAACTTTGTTCTGCTAGTTTTGGACACGTTCACTTATTCTCAGGACTTACCTCTGATCAGTTAAGGTACACCTAAAATGTACTGCTTCAGTAACACGTTGTTGTCTTTGTCTACACGGGACTGGGGTCGTACACTCTAACTGTTATATAGTTTTTATTTTGTCTATCGCCGACATAAACAAGCAGCCGCCACCCCCTCAAACTCCATTACAACCCGACGCGCACGCATTGGGGTCGCTTACGTCATCACGCTGCGAGCGAAGCTGAATAAATCCAGATTGGGACAGAGTGTGGGCTCTGCCTCCAAATATGGCTTTGTAAATAATAAATAAATAGAATATGTCTATCCGACGAAACATTTTTAAGAAACAGTCTGCAAAAACGGCTCAGTATTACCGCTGCCATGAACAGTTCTTTCTGACAGAACTGTAACGAATATTCTTTCAGTGTGACCAGATTTCTGAGTGTGGTTCTTCTCAAGGTTTCTTCCTCAGAAGAATGTTCATTGTTAAAATGTGCTAGACTGAGATTTATTTCTGGTGCTCCTTCTGTGGTCCCCAACCTGAATATTAGTTTCCTTTACTTTGGCATTGTGAACTACTGTAGCCTTTCCAGATACCTCTGAAGAACATTTTGGACTTGTTTTGTGTTATGATACCTGATCTTTCCTTGAAAAGTGAAAATGTTATTTTTGGGTTTACCTATTATGAGAAAGAACTTGATCAGTCAAATTTAGTTTTTGGATAAATATTTTATATGCAAGTGTAAATGTGATAAAAGCAAGCTTGTTAATTTTTCTACTTAAACCTTCACATACAGTTCTGACTCTTCTAACAAGAAAGTTGTGAAAACAGTAAATCTATTTAAAATGCACAAATTATATATTACACCATGTCACCGGGATACCAACGACACAGGTATTGTCAGCCAACCCGGTGGAAATTGGGCTAATGTTGGCCAAAGGAGGAGAAGGATAGGAGGAAGACGTCTACAGAGACGTTGGGAAAAGGAAAAGTGTAGGGTTGGTACTTTAAAAGTTGGTACAATGACTGGTAAAGGGAACCGGTTGAATTATATCATAGAGAGGAGAAAGGTAGATATGTTGTGTGTTTTGGAGAATAGTGGAAAGGGAGTAAGGCCAGGAACATTGGAGGGGGGTTTAAACTGTTCTATCATGGTGTGGATGGAAAGAGAAATGGTGTAGGGGTGATCCTGAAGCAAAAGTACAGTAAGAGTGTAGTGGAGGTGAAGAGAGTTTCTGATAGGTTGTATAACATTATAGTTAAATGGGTGATGATAAATGTCATCAGTACCGATATGCCAGTACAAGTGGGTTGTGATATGGAGAAGAAAAAATTCTGGAGTAAGTTAGATGAAGTGATAGAAGGAAAATGCTGAAGATGGAGCTGCCAGGAGGGAGGAAAAGAGGAAGACAAAAGAGGAGTTTTATAGATGTGGTGAGGGAAGACATGCAGGTGGTTTGAAAGAGGCAGATGTAGAGGACAGAGGGGTATGGATACGGATGTTCCGCTGTTGGGACCCCTAATGGGAGAAGCCGAAAGAAGAAGATCTTCTGACATGTCTGTCTATGCATAATGTTTGCACAGTATATTGTATATTACTATATACACCATATATTATTACCTACTGCACCTTCTGTACATTATTCACCCTCACACCTCTACATATGACCTCATACCCTATTTATCTTACAATATGCACCTCTGGTAAGATGGTAACTGCATTTCATTGGCTCTGTACATGTACCTTGCACAATGACAATAAAGTTGAATCTAATCTAACCTAAAATGCAAATACAAAATGAAAACTAAAAGACTTTCAAATCACATGAGCCAATATTCGATTCACAATAGGACATAAATGTTTAAACTGAGAAATTTTACAGTTTTATGCACAAGATGAGCTCATTTCAAATTTGATGCCTGCTACAGATCTCAAAAAAGTTGTCACGGGGCAACAAATGGCTGAAAATGCCCAAAATTTGGAAAATATTCAGCTGGAAGAACATCTAGCAACTAATAGAGTTAATTGACATCAAGTCTGTAACATGATTAGCTATAAAAGGGAAGTCTTAGAGGTGAGAAATCCTGGTGCTAAAGAGACAAGGCCTTAGACCTTTGTTCATGGAATGATTTTGTCATTAACATTACTAAATGGGCCAAGGTATACTTCCAGAAACCACTGTCGGTATACACAATCCACCATGCCATCTGCAGATGCCAACTAAAGCTCTATCATGCAAAAAGAAAGCCAGATGTGAACATGGTCCAGAAGCACCATTGTGTCCTGTGGGCCGAGGCTCATTTAAAATGGACTGTTATAAAGTGGAAAAGTGTTCTATTTGCTTGTGTACATTCTTGTTGGAAATCACAAATGCCGTGTCCTCCGGGGTAAAGAGGAGGGAGAACTTCCAGCGTGTTATCAGAATTTGGTTCAAAAGCGAGCATCTCTGATGGTATGGGTGTGCATAAATGCATATGGTATGGGCAGCTTGCATGTTTTGGAAGGCACTATAAATGCTGAAAGGTATATAAAGGTTTTAGAGCAACATATGCTTTCCTCCAGACGATGTCTATTTCAGGGAAAGCCTTGTGTATTTCAGCAGAAAAATGCAAAACCACATACTGCAGCTATTACAACAGCATGGCTTCGTAGTTGATGAGTCCGGGTGCTCAGTTGGCCTGTCTGCAGTCCAGATCTTTTACCTATAGAGATCATTAAAGGGAAAATACGCCAAAGATGACCACAAACTCTTCAGCATCTGGAAACCTATATCATTCAAGAATGGGACCAAATTCCAACAGCAAATCTCCAGAAACTTATAACCTCAATGCCCACACATCTTCAAACTGTTCTGAAGAAAAAAGGAGTTGCTACACCATGGTAAACATGCCCCTGTGCCAACTTTTATGAGACCTGTAGCATGTATCAAATTTGAAATTAGCTCATTTTGTGCATAAAAGTGTAACATTTCTCAATTTAAACATTTATGTTCTCTATGATTTATTGTGAATTAAATATTGCCTCATGTGATTTGAAAGTCTTTTAGTTTTTATTTTATTCAAAAACATCCCAACATTTCCGAATTCAGGTTCTATAAATATCTAAATAATAAAAAAAAAACTTTCAGATTACTCAAAATTTTTAAAATGCACTGTACAGTGTTTTCTTTTTCTTTTCTTTTTCTTTATGTGCCACTTTATTTCTCATAAACAACATTTATGGTGCCTGAAGATTGAAGATGGTGTATGAACGAGGCCTCCTCTGCTTCATCGGTCCTGTTCCGTCTCCTCCAGAGCTGATTGTTTGACAGAGTTCTTTCCAGGGATCAGAGGCTTAGTTTGATACCATGTGGTTCTATTGATTGTAACCTATTTGATTTTTAATGTGTAAAGCTTTCTGGCACTACAGAAGAGGTGACTCCGCCCGATTGGATAAAAAAGTCGGAATTGCGAGTTGAAACAAGGGAAACTTAATTTTTTCATATGGCGGAAACGGGCTTCCATATGAATCTTCTCCTCGCCCCTCGCTGCTTTTTGCCCATTCCTCAATTTTTTTTATTCTGCAGCGCGTGTTACCTGTCCAGATCGCTCCAGAGTTTAGCGGGTGGTGCGTCAGTAATAATGGTCCGCGGTAAAACACTGCTCTGTGTGTAGTAAAATAGACTAAACAAAGCATCGAGGCAAATAATGTGCCTCGATCATTTTGTTTTTATTCAAATTATTCGGGTTACTCGTGTGGTCATTTCAGCCGTACACTAGACACTTCACAAATACTTCAATATAAATATATTTTTCGTTATTTAGACTAAACCTTTCCTGTATATCAAAGCCAAAATCAGTTTTCAAGATTAGCATCATACAGAACAAAGAGTTGAATATGTTTATTTAGAGTTGAATAACATTGTAATAAATGTGAACTCTTACACTAAGAAAGTCCTTTCAAAACTATTAATGTATAATTTAAGCATTCATGTATTCAGCATAACACCACCTTCAAACATTCAACATAATAAATAAACCAATTTGTAGTGATATTCATGCAGTTAATAAAACGAGCACTGATGACTAACAAAACAACTTGCTTGGTCCAGAGTTTTTTTGTTTATTTCCCCAGAGATTTTGGATAGTATGTAAGACCCTTTTTGTAAACATAGTGACCTATATTTTGAACAAAAGAAGTTATTTACTAGATAGATTAGATATAACATAGCTGAATCTAAATAAGGAAATTACAAATTTGTTCCTCAGAGAAAATGTGTGTTTGCTCAGTATCTTGTGTGACTTTCAGGTCTTAGTATAAATAAATATACTAGCATTAAGATGCATTTTGCACCATGCATGTTTGTACTGCACATAACTTCATGCAAATGTAAAACCAATATGTAACACATATCAACTCTGGTCTTTTACACTGACAGAAATGCAGGATTTAATGAGTTCTGAGTGAACAACTAAAGTCAAATGCATACAGGAATTCCACACATTCTTTGTATAGTTAGATACAATCTCTATATATGGCTTTTAATTTTTTTTCTTGCCTCATATTTAGGCAGCATTGAAGGCATTTTTGTCTGAGTCAGCATTCATGATTCTATCTTTATTTGAAAATGCATTACCATTGCTTGAGGAGTGGCACTTGAAATGAGCCTCTCCTGACTCCCACTCTGAACTTTTTGGTGTGACGCCATACAGGCTGAGAACTTTAGGATCACTGCCAGAATATCCTCCATTGTAGTCCCGAGGTATGTTGGCTAGGCTGAGGTACACTGGCACATGCTTCTTCACACAGAGGCCTTTCAGTGGCTTCTTAGCCAACGTAGCCAGTTTCTGCAACGCACAAAAAATCACTGCAATTTCATTATGCACATTAGAAATAAATCTGCACATCATACCAGCCATCATAGTTTTAAAGTGGTCTAAGACAACAAAGAAACTAAGTCTGTGAGCCCATGATGCACTACCTGTTCACAAATGGCCAGATCTTTTTCTAGATGTTGTGTTTCCTCTTTCGCAGCCACTAGACACTCGAGAGCAGACTGACGGGGGTGCAATCCTCGGTCAAACTGATTGTATAAACCCCTCCAGAATCTGATCCACAAATAAAAAGCACAAGACAGCACCACTGATACAGTGCATATTTGTATTGTAGCACATTCCTATTAAAAAACACCAACCACCAACACAAACACCACAATATTGTATGTCCCGTGAAGGTAAATATAGGAAAAAAATATAGACAAGCTAAAATCATAATTTTTAACATATAATGATACATCATGCTTATACATGGAATATATATATATATATATATATATATATATATATATATATATATATATATATATATATATATATATATATATATATATATATGGAAAGGGAGCCTGGGATCGCTAGTTAGTGTAGTAAGCTAAACATTAATATCATATTAATGGATTTAATAATGTGCTATAACACACTTGAAGCAGTAGGGGGTGGTAATGGGATGTAGAACTCCTTGGGTCTGACTGTGGTCTTTTCTGAAAAGAGGGTTCACATAGTCCAGTTTATTTCTCCACAAATGAGGCCAGATGGAGTGAGACTTCTCTCTAATGCTTCAGACAAAAAGAACATTTTATTTAACAATAAGGAACAATAAGCACATAATGCATAGAAGCATACTACTATATTTGAATAGTATGTACTGCACAATGCACGTGACAATATGTATCTTAATATGATACTATAAAAATTTATTTTTTACCATAGACGTTTCCTCTCCATCTCGCTGTTGCAAATGAAGTTGCCATAGTGACAGGAATTAATGTGACTCTGGATGCTGATAAGGAATCTCTCGTTGTATTCAAAGGCACAGGGAAACTGCTCCATGAGCTGCCACACACACTCTAAGAACTGGTCAATAACAGGCGACACTTCTTTGGGGTCTCCGTTTAGGTGGCTGTACCTTAATATAGTAAAATAAAAATATACAGAACAGTTTTTATCAGAATCTTAAATAAATCTGTACAAAACCATGGGTATAAATCATCTTACCTATGAGAAAACTTGTGTCCGAATGAAACCCAGTCTTTTTCGATTAGCACCTATGCATAAAACATTCAGGCATAAAACAAAGGTATCAGGATTTACTTATTCCATCATGCACAACAGGAAATGAAATTCTCTTCAGAAATGTGATTACCAAGACAGAGCTAATCCATGCTGCAGGACATTTTCGTCCTCACTCACTTTTCTCATTAAGATTCTATAAAACTAGGCCTTGCTCTTCCTGGCTAGGTCTGCTCTCCAGGAGAGATTGAGAGTCTTGACCAGACAATAATAAAGGCCTATTGGCATAAAATTTACTTATAACACTTCAGACTTGCATTAAAAGTAAATCACCATGAGATATGGATATTTATATACAGCAAGATTATTATTATTATTATTAACAAACATATAATTTACCATGAATCCCTTAAGAGTCCTGTAGTACGGGTCAAGAAGTACACTGGCTATGGAGCACACTTGAGATGTGCGATCCCAACCATCAGAGCAGTGGATCAAGACGCTGATGCCTTCTTCAACCACAGCCTGCACACACACACTCAATCAATCAGCACTGGAAACTCTAAAATAGGGCTTACAAGTGTGCTTTACTCAAAAATCAGTCCTGGATCTTACCCTGGCAACAAAGATTCCAGCTGCCAATATTGATCGAATATGTTTTAACCAGTCTGAATTCTCCAGGCCCGATAGGAATTCCCCCATGGATGAGGAAGAAAGATCAGACACTGTGGAATGAGAAACTGTTAATAAACTGAACCCATGGAAACAAATAAATATCCCCCGACAGCACACAGTATAGGAAAACAAATAGCCATGGTTCATAGGGTCTCTGGATGATAAAAACCAGAAAACGCATGAAAAATGACAACTTCAAATTTTGTTCAGATAAGCAACTAAAATATGCACTATTAATGTAAGGTGTTGAAACATTTGTTTCGGATCATTTAGAATAATTATAACATTGCATATAAAAAATATAACTAATATAACTATTATAATAAACTATAGCAACAAAAGTTTGGGGACACTTGACTTTCCCAGGTATAGTTCTTTCGCAAACAATTACCACAATGTTGAAGGCACACAACTGTATAGGATGTCATCGATGCAGTAGCATTCAGTTTTTCCATCGCTTGAACTAGGACAAACAGGTGGCAATACTCCGGTACACAAAGCAAGCTCCATGAAGATATGGTTTATATGGTTTGGAGTGAAAGATCGTGAGTGGGCTGGTGTAGAACGCTGACCTCAACCCCACTGAACATCTTTAGAATTGACTGGGATGCTGACTGCACCCCAGGCCTCCTCACCCTACACCAGTACCTGACTTTACTTACGAGCACAAATCTTTACTTCCACACTCCCAAAACTTAATGGAACATTTCCTAGAAGAGTGGAGGTTATTATAAAAGCAAATGGGGACTAAATGTGCAATGAGATGTTCAAAAAGCACATATGAATCTTAAGGTCAGGTCTGTACATTTTATATAAGTCAAATTGATCAACAAATGTCATTATTTAGCATTGTTTAGTGTGTAATGAATAAAACATATCTTTGTTTTGAAATTACTCCGTCATCATTTAAAATTACGATTAACATGAACATAATATGATTATGCAGTCCAAAAGTGTGTATTTATACTGTATGTGCTTTACTTACTAAAATACTACATTGTTCCAGCTTTTCTCTTGGAGAAGGTATAAAAGCCTTGTGACAGGTTCATTAGTGTGTAATGGCTCGGTCAACATACATATCATATGTTCATCTAAAACAAGCATTAAATGTTCTACAGAAAGCTAGTGGCTTCCCTCGAAAAGAGAGTGCTTCAAGCTTAGATTCAAGTGAACAGGTTCATTCAAATGCAGATGTGTGTTCTAGGAAAATTGGCATTCTGGGAAAAATTAGTGTGTAAGGCTCCAACTGGCTTTAATGTAATCAGAGCTAAAGGTGCCATGCTGTCTCAGTTGGACAGCTATTCTCTGGTATACACCCTCTGGACTCCCTAATGTTTCTAGGGCAAAATCAAAGCACGGACTACTATTATTTTTACAACAGTGAATCAAATCATTCTCACGCCCCCCCCCCAATAGGGGTAAAGGGTCCCGATTGTCAAGTTAAGATCAAATAAAAATAGTCAAGCAATGAAAGCCAGATGTATTTAAGCATTCCTTAAAAAATTCCCCCTAGCGTTACTATGAATCCCTCCTACAGGGAAGTCTAAGTATTCTCAATGCCAAGGATCTTTAGCAGAGTGAATAAGACCAGTTGGTGGTCCAGTGTTCCTCTCTCACAACATGGAGTAATAATTACAAGGAAATCTACAGCAGATGTATGTAGCAGCTTCCCATCGTTCTCTTACCTGTAAACTGCTAGATACACCAGCCCAGGTTGTCTCACAATTTACATGAAACAACTATGTTCTTATTTTAAAATCATATTTTGTCAACATTCTTGTGCAAATATTAATTTATTTACCAAATCATTTAATTATTCTGCAAGAACCTCTTTATTCTGGACAAGGTCATGGGTGATTTAGGCTCTATCCCAGGAGTCCTGGATTAAGGCAGAAGAATTCATCCAGAATGGGACACCAGTTAATCTCAAAACATACATGCATTCAAATACTCATTCCTACCTAGGAACATTTTAGCTTTAGTTTATCTAGGTTCCAGGACAGCTAGAAGAAACACATTGAATGCATGTGAAACTCTGCAAAGACCCAGGGTTTGATTTTCTAACTCTGGAGCTCTGATGAAGCAACGCTACCTGCTGCACGACTATGCTGCCATGCGCCGATATTCAATGTTAATGTTTTTACAATTGTCTAAGATTTTATCATGCTTTGAAAATCACCATGTTAACTTGCACCTGTTTTTGTTATGGATATTGTTTAAACTTTCTTTTTTACAAGATAAAGCACCAGATTTTAGAATATTTAGAATATTCCCACGATCTTCAGCCATGTATTCCCAGCTATGTACTGTAGCTAGCAAATGACCCACACTACCTCACAAATGTTGTTACATCAGATAGATAAACTGGAATCTTAGAACATCATCTGGCAGTCAATTCACAAAAATACGATAGATGAAAAAGCTATTTAAAATATATATTAAAAAAGCACAGGCACTGTATCGTGTGTTTCATTTATATGATTAATAATTACAGATTAAATGTAGCATACAGAAGCAACAGTATGTGTACCTTCAATTAGTTTCTGCTGACTGCTCCTCATCACATGGATATTCTCAATACCAAGGAACTGAAACTTTATATTGGTGTAGTTATCCTCGTTTTCATAGCCCTTTCCTGTAGCCCGGTTTGCTATTGCATTTAGCTGAAAACACATCAGGGATATGTAATCTCAATAAAGCAATCATTTGAAAAATTTTTAAATGTCTGTCATTGTGATGAAGATTAGACCTCACCTTAGGTCGGGTGTCCACAACATACATGAACCGGCTGCTGGGGTTGGACTTCATGATGGCCTCTAGCATCTGTTCGTCTTCTAAGCAGCGTGCACTGAAGCCTGACAGAGGCTGGCTGCTCCGACAAATGGCCGCCTGGCATGGGAAACAGTTTTAGTATGATGAAGACTTGATTGCATGAACCACATTATAAGAAAAAGCTCTACTGGGTGTTTATGTCTACATAATCAAATGGGTTAAAAGCAATAAACACTGTGGTGTACATCCCTATTATTTTCCCACTAACTGTACTTTTCCACTGATGGCACAAGAAAGTGAAAACACATTTTTGCAGGGCACAAGTGATATGCTGTTTTTGATGCAAAATAGAAATGACCACTAGTAGACCAGCCACAGATAATAATTCATACACAAAGCCCCTAATATCAACCCCATAAAATCGACCCCTATTCCATGAGAAGCTGACCTTCATTTCCCCACATACAAATCTAAAGCTATGTTGGAATTATTTATTTTAGACCCTGAGCACACAGGGGACACAGATATGAAACAAATTAATACTATGTCTGAGCCATTTCTGTCACATCACCCTGCATTGGATGTAGAGGTCACATATTTTTAACTGCTCTTTAAACTAATCCAACCAAAAGCAAATACAAGCCTTTAGAGAATACTTAACCTCAATATAAAAACAAACAGCCTGTACCGATTAAGTAAACTCATACAGACTGCAAAAAAGACTAAGCCTGCTTTTAAGTACCTATTACACAAATTTTTGGATACAGTTGTAAATGATACATTATAATATTTAGGACAGTTTAAAAACACATAGCAGCCCAAGATTTAAAAAGATCTCTGAGTAAAAATGTAAAGGAGGCATATCAGTGTCAAAGTCTGAAAACGTTATTGCAGTTGAACTACTATAAGAAGACAGATGACCAATAACAATCAGGACACAAGACGCTGAGGGAACAAAGGGTCAGACTTTCTAATCTGTCATTAAAATGAGCTAAATTCAACTGCAAAAAATGTTTGCAAACTCACTTGAGTTTCTTTGCAGTAGTATGACAACGTAGGAAATCGGCCCCTGCTCCGAAACTTGGAACTTCCTATAATGACCGGGATGGTTGCAGA
>NC_139587.1:16415888-16503388 GCF_946808225.1 Silurus aristotelis
GTCTCTCCGCTGTCTCTGTGTTCCACCGAGGGTGCTGCTCCGCCTCTGTGTTCCGCCGAGTGTGCCGCTCCGCTCCAGTGTTCCGCCGAGGGTGGCGCTCTGCTTTAGGGTTCCGCTGAGCGCGCCGCTCCGCTCCAGGGTTCCGCTGAGCGTGCCGCTCCGCTCCACTCCAGAGTTCTGCCGACCACCACCTGGCCGCGAAAGGGAAGTAGTTCCGTCACCTGACAGCGACAAAGGTACACTTCAAAGTACCTTAAAAAACACTTTCGCGTGCCAAGGTCCCTCTGACGGCGACGTCATGACCTGAAGCTCCTCCAAAGGCGCCAAAGCACTCCCAGCCGAGGGCGTCGTTCAGCCTCTGATCTCCGCCAAGGGCGTTGCTCAGCCTCTAAACCCCCGCCGAGGGCGTCACTCTGCCTCAGACCTCGTCCCATCACCCTAGTCCTCCGCAGAGGGCGTCGCTCCGCTCCAGAACTCCGCAGAGGGCATCGCTCCGCTCCTGATCTCCGTAGGGGGCATCGCTTCGCTCCAGACCTCCGCAGAGGGCGTCGCTCCGCTCCTGATCTCCGCAGGGGGCGTCGCTCCGCTCCAGACCTCCGCAGAGGGCGTCGCTCTGCCTCTGGTCCTTTCCGACCTTCCCCTGTTACTTGGCAATGCGGACCGGTTGGGACGGATGGCGAGGCCCTCCTCAGAGTGCTCTGGCCTGCCTGGCAAGCGTGGGTTTGGTGCGTCAGGTGCCACCCCTGGAGGGGGGGGTTACAGTCATGGATTCCCCTGCCACGCCCCCTTAGCGGCTCTCTCTCAGCCGCTCCCGATGCTAATTGCCGATACCTGTTCCACATTACCATTCCCCTATATAAGTTCCCCACTGGCTGTCGCATTACGGACTAAACCCGCATGACGGTTCGTACGCTCTCAGTTTTGTGTTTGTGTGCTGAAAGGCTCATTAAACATGATTGAGTTACTTCTTCTTCCTTCTCGTAATCACTACCCTGACAGTTACATCATTAAAAGAAATGAATAAATACTTTAGAATAAAGAGACTTTTTTATTTTTTTTAATGGCTCATTTTAATATGATGGTTGTTTTTTATCCTGCCTTCTCTAAACATTTAACTATAGACAACGGTAAATAGTCCAAAATTTTTTAAAAGAAGTGAACCTAAATATTATAAAATGTATTATTAAAAAGAAATTCCTATCAACATTAGCTGTATCTGTTTTTCTGATCTTTAAACAAAACTATAAACAGCATATGTGCTTAATAAAAGTGCAAAAAAAACAAACAAACAAACAAACAAACAAAAAAAACCTGCTGCTAAAGAAGAAAGTAGTGTAAAGTAATTGTTTTCTTCATTTCGTTCATATTTGCTGTTATGTGGTTGCAAAATTATTTGGAACCAATCTTCTAAAGGAAATTTCTTTATTTAGTTTAATTTCATTGTGTGAATTATTTTCTCCTCTATAAATCATCCCAATAAACCTTTTATCTTCACAGTGATTAAAAGCAGCCTGCAAAAAAATAAATTGAAATAGATGACAGATATTGATCATTTGTTTTGAATGATCATATGTGCAACCATTCCCTTTTCTGAATCATATGAAGCATATGATCTTTTGAGAATCTGCTTGCACCTTGCATCTTTAATCTTGTCACTAATTATTGACTAGGACATTTCCTGGTGATGGGACAGTTAAGTGGTTTAAAGTATCCCATCAACAAACAGTGTTGGAAGCCGTATGTAGCTAAAGTCAATTTGTTGGAGCATAGGATTAATGCGCTTAGAGGCTTAATACTGATCATTACACTAGTAGTTGGGTTAATAAATTGGCCTGTTGAATGTACATTGTGTAATGTCAGCGCTTCAGACAAATTTATTCTGATAATAAGCATTTTAATATTTTACCACTTAAAGGTTGATACATACGTATATTTAAAATGGTGAATTTTTTCATGACAATTGTCTGTTAGACTTTTGTTTAAAAAAATATTGAATTCAATAATAATAATAATAATAATAATAATAATAATAATTATTATTATTATTATTATTATTATTAGTAGTAGTAGTAGTAGTAGTAGTAGTAGTAGTAGTAGGTGTAGTAGTAATAAAAGTAGTAGTACTATTATTATTATTTGAATTTAATAAAAATGAAAGATTTTTAAGACATTAGCTTTTCTAGCTCTGCTAGATTGAAAATTATATATTTACCAACAAGAGGATAGCTGAAAATATTGCCACTCTGTACAATTATGGCATTCAAGACATTTGATATTTCTAGTGATTATCACCCAGATCTGCCTAAGCTTTGGATAAAAAAATCTTTTAAATACATTCATTTATTCTGCATCCTGCCACTTTGTCTCCCAGGGCAGTGTGCGTATGAATGTTTGCATCCTTGGCTCCAACTCAGCCATCTATTAGAGGTGGCATTTACTTTGACTGTGGTATTCAAGCAACATAATGAACTTAGAGTGATGGAGAATTGCAAGTGTTGGACATTGCAGACATCAGAGTCCAGCTGAATGCAGTGCAGCCAGGCTGCAGTAGGATTTAGAGAAATATTTTATGTTGGTCAGTAGCTATTTATCAAAATAACATGTTTCTTTTCAATGATTATACTTTCAGTAATATATTCTGCCAGTTGCTCTAAAGCTATTATTATTATTATTATTATTATTATTATTATTATTATAATTATTGTTAGAAACAGCCATCATAGAAACACAACCCCAAAATAAATTCCTAATAAAAGTTTTATGTGTGGCTAAAATTTAGACTTCTCTTTAGGGGTCTTGTTTTCTGCTCTTGGATTTTTCTTTTTGAGATTTGTAGTGTGTTTTAAATTACATTTGTGCTTACAGTCTTGAAGAAGTAGTTTTCCATGTACCTTTTACCTGTGATCACTCCTCGGTAACCCCCTGTCCAATGAACGGCCATGCTTTTAGCAGCCTGTCCCCACTGTGTTGGGCAAACAGACGTGTCTGTTTCAGTGTTTGTCAATGTCAGTTGCTTAACCATTTATCAGTGGTCAGTAAGTGCTCTGGCAGCTGGATATGTTTGGCCTGTGCGCATTAGAAAAAAAAAAACCTTGTTTTTTTTAGGAAATTAAGCATGGACATGATTTCTACACATTGGTTTTCACACACACACACACACACACACACACACACACATACACACACACACACACACACACACACACACACACACACACACACACACACACACACACACACACACACACACACACACCAATAAGTATGTGCCTCTCTTTACTAAAGCCCACCCTCACATGTTTTACACACTCAACCCAACCCCTTCCTATCCCCTCCTCCTCTTGAGGTGGTATAGCTGTCAGACCAATCCTCCAGAGTCTATACACCAGGGCAGAACAAGTTGAAAAACACAGAATGAAGGGAGGAGTAAAAATAGAAGAGTTAGGGGTTCCCATGTCAGTACCACAGGCTTGAGTTTGAGAAAAGGAGAAACTTTAAGTCAGACTTAACACCAGCCTTGATAGATGAGCTGACCCATAACAGCTGCATTTTTTTTAAATAGTAATCAGTGATACAATTCTCTGAGAAGTTGCACGGGTGCTGTACGACTTCCCACAGAGCCACTGCAACTGCCTTGTCACATTGTGACTTGTACAGGTAAGTCTAAGTACTTCTCTAATCCTACTGAAACTAGTATTTTAGTATTTGTCACTGTAACTATTAGAATTCATGGAAAATATTTCTAACAGACTCAATAAATTTGAAAGTGCTTTGAATTAGAATTTTGGTAAAACAAGAAACAGACCCATGTTTCACCTTAGGGCTGTTTCTTAATTAACAAGACAAAATTATTATTCTAATAATCACAGTCTGCACATAAACTTTCATTATTAGGTAATGTTTCTGCGTATGCACCAGAGAGCTCTTAATCCACTGACAAATAAATCCTTCTGTAAAGCTGCTTTGAGACAATGTCTGTTGTGAAAAGCGCTATACAAATAAACTTGACTTGACTTGACTTGACTTGACAAAGGCCATATTTATGTAACACTATTTATTTAACAGAGCACAGGTCAGTGGGTTTTGAAACTGGATTTGCAAATTGGCAATCTGCTTACAAAAAATCAAAATGGTTTGTTTCCACATTTTTGTGCATAATGTTAAAATGTGTGTATATGTGTGTACTACAAGTAGACCTCAAGATAATATTAAAATACTTGCATATAGATAATTTAAATAATTAGTGACATGCCTTCTAATTAGAACAATTCTCAGTAAGATACTAGTGGGCTACTTTAATGTCCTATATAAATGAAAAAAAAAATTTCACATTTATAAACTATCCAGTCTCTATTAAAGCAGTTAAAATATTTACCATGTTATGCAATACTTGTTGAAGTTTTTTTTTGTTGAAGCAGCCTATAAAAATCTACTATACTGTGAGCATAGGCATGGGCAGTGACTGAAAATGTCCAATCGCTGCCCTATGAGTAGGGAAACAAGTAGGGTGTTGTAACATTACAGCCTAAACTGAGGAGTATTGTAGCCTTCCAGGAATCAGTAAAGAATACTGGGATGTTGTCATATACAGTACTGTGCAAAAGTCTTTGACACCATAACTGTTTTAAATACACATTTTGTTTTATATATTTAGCAAAAACAAAATCCCAACAAAAATGCTACAGAAAAAAAAGAAAAACTATTTTCAGGCATTAAACAAAATAATAATTGTTGGTTGTTACCTTGGAAAACAGAAATAAATGCAAAAGTGTGAAGATTTGTAGCAGACTCGCCACAATGCTTACAAAGCTTTACAAATCCTAATATAAAAAAAAAGGTTTATTTCATTATTTTTGAAAGACTCTTTGCTTTTCTTTGCTTCTCAGAATTGTATTATATTTGTATCTGAAAGTTTTTATTAGTTTCTAATATTTAAATAATTGAATCATTTTCTTGGATTCAGGTTTTAAGTGAAAGAATGCTGGCACACCTGCTGTCATTCAGCCGCTCTCTGGTGAGAAGGAAAAATGTGGACTGTCTGGAGGATTCCAAGCTCTGTCGCTGCCTCTCTACAGTGGACCTGATCGCTCTGGGTGTTGGCAGCACACTGGGCGCTGGGGTCTATGTTCTTGCTGGAGAAGTTGCCAAAGGCAACTCCGGCCCAAGCATTGTAGTATCTTTTCTCATAGCTGCTCTGGCCTCTGTTATGGCAGGCTTGTGTTATGCGGAGTTTGGAGCTCGAGTGCCCAAGACAGGTTCTGCATATCTGTATAGCTATGTGACTGTTGGAGAATTCTTGGCCTTTATCACAGGATGGAACCTGATTCTCTCATATGTCATAGGTGAGGTTCAAGTATTGCTCTACTACTCAATGTCATCCAATTGTCATCTTGAAAAATGCTGATCTTAAATAATATATATTTTTTAAATGTAAGGTATTTTCTACACATTATATTTAAAAAAATACTATCCTTTTATTCTTAAGGTTTTTTTTTTATTTATTATCTGAAACTAAATGATCATTAGCTCTGTTATGTTACAAGTGCACTTGAACCTCTTATAGATGGTTAGATAGATGGATAGAACATAAATCCAGCTATTAAATCTCTCAACTGATCATGATAAAAACAAAAACAAATGTTTGGATACTAAAACATCTTATGTAATTCATAATAATACATAATACATAACTTACATAATACAGTTTCTGGCAAAAACTATTGCCATACTTTATTGTAAATATATTATATATAATATTGGCCTAATATATATCATTATCATTTTATAAGAATACATTTATTTATAAATGTATTTATAATTTATACATTTTATATAGAATAAATTTTGGACTTTTCAAATAAATCATCAAGGGTTGTATTGACTTGTACGCATTAAAAACACAACACTGTTTTTCTTTTAATGTAGGTACGTCAAGTGTTGCCAGAGCTTGGAGTGGAACTTTTGATGAACTAATAGGGGGCCATATAGAGCAGTTCTGCAAAATACACTTTAGAATGAGCATGCCTGGCCTGGCAGAGTATCCTGACTTCTTTGCAGTTTGCCTTATATTACTGCTATCAGGTATTTTTTTTTTTAAGTTTTTTGACATTTACATTTAAATAAATAACCTTTTTTGGTATGCTTGACATTTTTTTATTAGGTTATTATCTGTAATAAGCTGTAATAATAATATAATTTAACTTAAACTTGCTTCAGTAACAATAGATTTTTGTAGTTCAAGTTGCAGTTCTGATTAGGAGACACAGCAGGTCATACACAAGAGTGCTTTATTTGTGCCTCATCATGGGGTTTTGTGTTAAGTCCTAAGTAAGTTGGCAGCTGGGCTGCTTTTAAATTCCAGATAGAATGACGTTTGAAATGGCTGGACTTGAGCAGACTATTACACTATTTCAAGAGGACATTCTGTCAATGTTTACTTTATAACAGTAAAGCCAAGTTTTTCCAAGGCCGACATGCTAAGGTAATGAGGAACACCACTAGTATACTGCATTAGAGAAGCTCAGGTTTAGAAAATGTGCTTTTCTGAATAAAAGAATCATTAAAAATTTTAATTAGATTAGAATCAAAAGAAATAAGAATTGCACACAAAGCAGCACTTTGATTTTATACTGAACATTTTCTTATGACTTTATTTTCCCAGGTCTTCTCTCCTTTGGGGTTAAAGAGTCAGCATGGGTCAACAAAGTCTTTACCGCAATCAACGTGCTTGTGCTTATGTTCGTCATTGTCTCTGGCTTCGTCAAAGGAGATTCCTTGAACTGGAAGATATCAGAAGAATATCTTGTCAATGTGACTATTGTGACAAGGCACGAGAGTTATATTTTCAGATGTATAAGGTCAAAAAGTGTGCAATACAAATTAGTTTATGTGTAAAACAAAGACAACTAACTTTATTCTTGTAACTGATTATAGAAATCTATCCTACACTGATAATATTACCAGCGATTACGGTGCAGGTGGGTTTTTGCCTTATGGTTTTGGAGGAACCTTGGCTGGTGCAGCCACATGCTTCTATGCCTTTGTTGGATTCGACTGCATTGCTACAACAGGTATTCATGGCTAGACACAATCATGCCCTGTTAATAAAAGTGCTATTAATTTTGTTTTGTGAAGCAGTGCTTAAATGGCAGATTTTTCTTGGTCAGGAGAGGAGGTGAAGAATCCTCAGAGGGCTATTCCCATTGGTATAGTTGCTTCCCTGCTGATTTGCTTTTTGGCGTACTTTGGTGTGTCTGCTGCTCTTACCCTCATGATGCCGTACTATCTTCTGGATGAGAAGAGTCCCCTGCCTGTGGCCTTTGACTATGTTGGATGGGGTCCTGCTAAATATGTGGTTGCAGTAGGATCCCTGTGTGCACTATCAACCAGGTAATCATTATTTCAAGCTGGGACTCGAGTCTTATTTAAGATCACCTTTTAGTTTCAAATATAAATATTATACATAATTTAATTGTTTGAAAAAAAAAGGACTGCAAGGCCTAGTTAGTACATATTGTTAAATGGGTCTCTTGTGGATTGATTCATAAATACTTTAGTAATCTATGGTGGTGATTTTTTGAAAGAGGAACAAACATAAATTGCTTTGCACTTCAATTTAATTGATGCTTCATTATTGCACTCTTTCAGGACATAAGCCTGAGCATGCAAAATTATTTTCTGTTTTCCTTGTGAACTCTTATGTAGTTCCAGAATAGTCTATATTGCAAGTTGATTTATATTAAGTTGATTCTGACTGGTAATCTATTAATGTGAGAATTTTGGTGCATACAGTCACTGGCCACTTATTTTGGAACACCACACTAATATTGGGTCTGTCCCACTTTTATTCAAAGAATAGACTCTGTTGATTCCACAAGCTGATGGAAACATTTGTTTGGGATACTGATGGTGCTGTTTCTATTGATATAATTGCATTAAATTGCTGCAGATTTTCAAATGCCCTTTCTAGCATGTCCCAATTGTATTTGGATCTAGCGACTGGTGGAGACCATTTAAATATTCTGCAGTCAGTGTATTGTTGATTAAAATAGTTTAAGACAACTTGCACTTTGTGACATGCAAAATTATGATAATGAAAATGGTCATTATAAGATGGGTAAAATTCTGACCTGTCCTATTTTGGTGAGCCTCTGCCCACTTTAGCCTCATATTCCTTATCATTCCAATCAAACAAGAGCCTCTTCCACCTGTTTAATTAGTTGAACTTGGCTTTTCGATAATTTCAATATCAAAGTGTAGCTTCTGCTTGGCTGGAAGGAAAACCTGCACAAACCCTAAACCTTTTTCGTATGTAATGTTTTGGAATGTATCTGCATGAATTTATGCATTGTACTCCTTACCCATTTAATTGGTTGACTGAATAATTGCATGAATGATCAGGAGTACAGGTTTTCCTTTATAAAAGTGGCCACTGAGTGTATATCATCATAAAAACATAATATACCGTAACTTCAAATCTATGGTAGTGCCTTCAGGGATAATCCAGGAATACATAACTGAATGACCAAATCCCTAAATGCTGTCCAGTGTATAGTTCTTAAAGTTAATACACAAACTGAACCATTTTATATTGCAATAAAAAAAAGGTTTTTAGGGAATTGGTCTCCAGCATGTGCTTGTTCTGCTCTTTGGTGCAGTGTGGCTTGTGTTGCCTGACTAATGTGTTCGTCCCGTGCATGTCTCTGCTCTATATGCAGTCTGCTGGGCTCCATATTCCCAATGCCACGTGTAATCTATGCTATGGCAGAGGATGGGGTACTTTTCAAAGTATTAGCCCGAATCAATCCTAAGACGAAGACCCCACTTATTGCCACAATGGCCTCCGGTATAGTTGCAGGTGAGAGCTGGAGGTGCAACTTGCTATGTAAAATTTGGCACCATGTTCCACAAGGCAAATGTGAATGTCTAACATGAAGATAGCATTGGTGAAGTTATAGAATAAATACCCATACAGAGATACCAAAAAATCCAAACAGAAACTTGGCAATAAAGAAAAGATCCCACACAATGCCTGCATTAACAGTAATTTACACATTCACAATTGCCAGTGGATTTCTATGTGTTCTTAACTGTCAGGAATACTTTGTTTTTGAACGATGACCCCTTTTTTGTTCCTAGCCTGTTAGGGGCCATGTTTCCTCTGCCTCGTATTCTGTTTGCCATGGCACGAGATGGTATACTTTTCAGATTTCTTTCCAAAGTGAGTAAGCGTCAATCACCAGTGGCTGCCACAATGGCGGCAGGCACCATAGCGGGTAAGGAGAGAGGGACATGGCATGGACTGCTGTCTCTTTGTGTGTCGCTTGGGTTGCAGTTGCGGTGTGTGCATGACTGGGCTTGCAGTGGTATTGGTGGATGCATGCATTTTCTCTTGTGGTGAAAGGAGTGATATGCAAGTTACATCACATTGATGTCTTTTCCCTGATGCCCTGCTCTTAAATATTTTAATTAATCCAAAATTCACAAGGTAATTAATTGATAAGTCGAATCAGGTGTATTTAATGCATGTTAAGATGTATTTTTTTATTTTTTTATTTATTTTTTTTTACAAAGAAAAGATTACTTATGAGGATAAGGGTTCTTAACTGAAAGTTATTTTCTGGGAGATAAACTTTTTGTTGAACACAGAGTTCTACATAAAGCATTTAAGGCTTTCCTTTATGCTGCAGCTGTAACATTTCTATGACTGCATGTGTGATGCAAAGCAGTGGGGGTTTTCGGAAATTGGTCACACTGCTTTATAGGGGCCTTAAAGAGGAAGATAGGGTGGTGTGAGTGAAAAGAGCAATATTTGCTTTGTGATCAAGGACAGGTGCAGCTGCAAGAATTTCATTTTAGGAACAGTAAAGGATAAAAAACTTTCATGCTAGCAGGAATGAGGGAATGAGTTTTGCAAGTGTTTTAAGCCTCTACATACAGCTGCATAGAGGGCAGAGTGTAGTGTAGATAACAAACTACTAGGAAGAGGTCTGCAGGAGGTCAGTTTTTGCTTTGTGAGGCCCCTGTGATTCAATCCAATCTGGGTTTAATAGTCTACGTTGCTAGCCTGCTGAGTGTTTGTAAGTTTGGTCACCTGTAGCAATGCTCTGAATTAGTGCTTGTGTCTCAAATTGATATCATACTGTACATCCGCAAAGAAATTTAAATTTTCTCTTGGGATGTTAGGGATCCCTTTGGTGTTACATAATTACACAAAAACAATGCATTAATGCAGAAGGTATAGTTGTCCAATTTTATCCATAAAAAGATCAGATTACTGCAAATTTATGCTCCATCTAAAGAGGATTCTGCCACCTGATTCTGTCTATTTAATCAGTTAATCTTTTGCCGACTATTGGCTTCCTGCTTGTTGGAATGAACATTTGCAATAATACAATCCTCTTTACAGATATGACTGGACACCTTCGAAAAAAGCAGAGCTGTGACCACCAGTTATATTATACAGTCAATTATTTAAATAATTACATATAATGATAAAAAATAAGTCAAGAATAAGGAAATTAATTTTGTGTAGCAACACAAATATTAAGAGAATAGCCTTTAGGCACACAGATTATTTCCTTATTATCAGTTGAATTACCGTTTGGAAAATGAAGAGTTCCAGATATTTTACAAGGAAAAGTTTTCAATGTATCTTTTTCTATCACTCAATTTAAATAACTTTATTGAGATTCCCAGACTTAATTGTTGTGCTCATTCTTTAAGTATTTACAGTTTGTCCTTTTCCACTTCCACTTCTAATTTAACCCCCTAAATGTCTTAGCTGAAGTGAAGGATGTTTACAGCTTATGAACACAATCAGGGATTTATGGAGCAGTTTTCACCTGCTTTTTTTTTTTTTTTTTTTTTTTTTTTTTTTAACATTTTAGAAAAGTATAAAAAGAAACAGTATCTTTCCAGGGTAATCTAAAGTTTTTTTTTTTTTTTTTTGCAATTTGTTA
This sequence comes from Silurus aristotelis, assembly GCF_946808225.1. NCBI lineage: Eukaryota > Metazoa > Chordata > Actinopteri > Siluriformes > Siluridae > Silurus > Silurus aristotelis. The sequence goes on from NC_139587.1 coordinate 16,426,850, forward strand.
CATTGTTTTTGTATATATTTAATACTTAATAAATTATATTTATTACACCATATTTAATACAACCTAGTTGTGTTGCCGTGAAATCCCTGGTTGTGGTTTTAGAAATGATGATGGTGATAGTGGTAACTGTCAGATTCATAATTTTACTTGCTGCATCCTTTTAAAAAAAAGGATGAAAAAACATTTCTGTTCATTTATACTTAAAGGTTAATAACTTAAAAGTGGTATTTTACCATAAACCAAACAGAGATAATTAATCCAAGCTACTCGTATAATGCTTATGATGCAAATAGATGCTTATCTAGATTTTTGTCCATAGTGCTAATTATAAAATATTTTTTATGGTAAAAGTTCACTTAAAAAATGTTTTTTTTTGCTTTTAAAGCTTTATATAGACCAACTTCTAATTAATGACCCAGAATATGTTATATCGCATGCCTACTGATAAATCGCCAATTGAATTCATAGATTGGATTGTTTGATTTGAATTGTTTGTTCTTTCTTTTTTAATTTTCTTGTTGGTGTTATTATTGTAATATGTTCTTTACAAGATATAAACAGCATTTATATATTTTCTTAATTGCTTTGTTAATCTTTTTTTTTTGTATGTATGTATATATATCCTACAGCTATCATGGCCTGCCTTTTTGACCTAAAAGCCTTAGTGGACATGATGTCCATTGGCACTCTGCTGGCATATTCTTTGGTTGCAGCTTGTGTTCTTATTCTCAGGTTTGTACTAACGGCTTCATTTACTACAATAAAAAACAAGAAGGAAGCGTAATAAAAGCATTTCAAGGTGTAAATTAAAACAGCTTATAAAAATATTTTCACGATATACTGTGCATTTAATGTGTGCACAGGAATATGCATATAATCTAAAAAAAAAGCTAGTCCATAAGTCTTAGCGGCTTCAGTATTTCACAGTTTTGTTTATTCAACCTTGTTTGCTCAGACAAACTCGAATTAAACAGCACACACTTAATGTATGTGTCCAGAAATCCTGAATGTGGCTACTGTTTAAAAAAAAAAAAAGGGCAAGTAAGAACATTGAAGCAAAAACACAAACTCCACATGAACCAGGAGATTTCTCAACAAGTAGGAGGAGGATGTGTAGACCTTTAAGAAGAGATTAGGTGTACTGTGACCTCAATTTTTTTTTCCATTTTCCAATGTGGTGTGCAGAATTTAATTATTGAAAAAAAGGAGCCATCAGTAAAGCATGAAATAAACAAGTTTGAATAGTTTAGCATATTTGTTCATGAAGGCCTTACTGAAACCTTTAGGTTTGTTTTCTATTCAGTTTAAAATTGAAATAAATTAAAAAGGAAGAGTTGTGTGGGAAGGGGCAGGGCAAGCTATCAGCCAATCACAGTAAAAACAGAGCTGGTGGTAAATAATAAACAAATTATATAGGTGTTTTTGAACTAGGTGACGCTGCTGTTTTTTTACCCACCCAAAAAGCACCTAGGTTATATTGAAATGATTATGCACATATTGTCCAGGGAAGTTTCAAAGGCGGCATAACATGGGCAATCATGTGACAGCATAATACAATTAACATTATATTATAGGAACAGACAGTCAAGATAATCAGTCTTCTGTTTCAGGTATCGTCCTGACTCTGTGCTAGAGAGTTTAAAAACCAATGAGGTTGGGGAATCTGAGCTGACAGAGTCTGAGTCCCATCTTAATAGGCTGAAAGATGGAGAAATGTCTCTGCATACACTATTTAATCCTTCCCTTCAGCCCACAAAGAGCTCATCCAATGCTGTTAACATGGCTGTTGGAGTCATAGGTAAGCTTAATAGCTCTGCCCACTACTGACAAATATCTGTGATCTTGTATATGTACAGTAACTAATATATAAACTAATATATAAATAACATGATAGATTTAAGAAACCAACAGCATCAGGTTATTAGCAATATTTTTGTAGATTAAATAAGCACACAGATAATGATGCATGCATTTCCCCCTTTAACAGCTATCGTAGTGTGTGTCATGAGTGCACTTACTACACATTGTGGACAATCCATTCTTGCTTTGGAGCCCTGGGTCTTGGGAGTGCTGGCAGCATCCTTTCTCATCTTTTTTATGTGTGTTGTTTTGGTCTGTAGACAACCACAAACAAGCAAAAAGGTGTCTTTTATGGTATGTTGACTTGCAAAATGTTTAAGGTTAACAGAGTACACACTCCTAAAATAGAAATCCTCCTTATTTATTTATTTATTTATTTATTTATTTATTTATTTTATTTGTAATTTTAAAGTTTTTTCTAACCAAGTTTTGCTGCAGATTATAAAAGTTCTGCCAGTGTAAGACAACAAATGGCTATTTTTAATTGATGTACTAAGAACTTTAACTGTTAGGTATTGAAAAGAACAAGAAAGACAGGTTAGTAGTAAGTTGGGATAAAACTCTTTAGCAAAATATTTTGACTATTAATTGTTATATGTTGTTGATTAATCATTCCATACAAATACATGTTTTATGTTAAGAAGTCTCTAGTGAATGTAATGTGACAGATAACAATTATGTAACATTTAACCGGGGTTTTATGCCTACCTACCTACAGTATCTCCAAAAAGTGAGTACACCCCTCAAATATCAGCAAACATTTTAGTACCTTCTCAAGGGACAATACTATAGAAATCAAACTTGGATATGTTTTAGAGTAGTCCTGTCAAGCAGACAAAACCATAATTAACCAATGATGAATACGACAATGTGCCTTTGCATGGTACATGATGTAAAGCTGTTATCACTTGTTGCAAGATATTCTGACAATTATGGCTGTATAATGAGTTATTTTCAGAGAACAGTAAATCTATACTGCTATACAAGCTGCACATTGACAATTTTAAAATATATAATAGTTTCATTTCTATAGTATTAAGAAGATATACTAAGATGGTTGCTGAATTAAGATGGGTACATCTAACATTTGTGAGATACTGTACCTAATTTCGGTACCTTTATGGGTTTTTGGAAGATAATTTCCAATACATCTTTGTTGCATTGGAAATTAACTTCCAAAAACCCATAAAGGTTGAATGACAAACTCATAAGTTACAACATAAAATTTTGTTTAAAAAAGTTTAATGCTTACTTATAACATTAATAATAGAAGTTAAGAAATAATCCAGAAATTGCTAAATGTAGATAAAACTGAGGGAAAAACAAGAGGAAGCCTCTGTACAGTGTATGGTTCAGTAAACTGAGACTAATGTGGCGTTTCATTTATTTGACTTAACACGCATACTAAGTTTCCATGCATGTATTATTGGGCACTGCTGCAGATGTTCATTGCAGAGTTTATTTGTTTTACAGGTTCCCTTGCTACCCTTTCTGCCCATCCTGAGCATATTTGTCAATGTTTACCTCATGGTGCAGCTCAGTGGAGACACGTGGATCCGTTTTTCAGTTTGGATGGCTATAGGTAAGTGCTCTCTCTCTCTCTCTCTCTCTCTCTCTCTCTCTCTCTCTCTCTCTCTCTCTCTCTCTCTCTCTCTCTCTCTCTCTCTCTCTCTCTCTCTCTCTCTCTCTCTCTCTCTCTCTCTCTCTCTCTCTCTTACACACACAAACACACACAGACTTAAGCACACGCACACCAATACAGTATTACTCCAAGACATGAATAGTACTTAAATGCCTTAGATGAATACATGTTTGAGTTGTGTTTCACTCATCTACAGGTTTCCTTATTTATTTCGGTTATGGGATGTGGCACAGCAGTGAACATCAGAGGCAGCGGCAGAACACTGAAAACGCGCAAGAGAAACAGAGGATGTTTGCAAAGGAGGATGCTGTAGACAAATACATCCAATCAGAGAAAACCAGTCAGCTTTAGAGAATGTATTGCTGTTAAAGCTGATTTTGTAACAAGCCCTTGTGCTTTACCAAATGAGAGACCAGCTCAGCTCTGAGCCCAGTATCAGATGTGGGTTGACATTGCTTTCTTTATTAAGGTGTTTTTAATTTAATGAAATATAAACCTTATCACATATAAAACCTTATCACATAAGTATGTGAGTAAGAAATGTCTTAACTCTGCAATGAGGACTGAACTTTACACATTAACTGAGTAAATGTTAACATTACACCTTTAATAGCCATTACACCTTTAATAGCCACCTTTAATAGCCATTACACCTTTAATAGCCATTACACCTTTAATAGCCACCTTTAATAGCCATTACACCTTTAATAGCCATTACACCTTTAAAAGGCATTTCAGATGCATATAGAAATAGCTAGAGTAACATTAGCTACCAGAGTGGCTATTGTTGGGTAGTGTACGTTTTTTTATTATTATTATTATAATTTAACATAAGTGTAAGTACAAATATAGAAACTAGGTTTTTTTTGTATGTTTGCTTGTTTCATATTTTTTTTGTAGCCATGATCAGTATTCTCAATATTTGACTGCATATACATTTTTTGCAATTAATTTATATTGCTGTGTTTAGACCTTTGTTTAAGATAAAAAATTAAATGAAAAGTTTTACTTTTAATTAATAAAACATATAATAGGGTTATGGTATTTTTATTTTATGTTGTTTTAAGATATTTCACAGACATTTTTTTGCAAATGGAGCTCTCATAATATTCAGAGATTGCTGGTATAAATGAGCTAGAGGGTTTCTACCGCTAGTGCTTCTGATTTTTTTTAAATATAAAAACTATACTTTAATTTTTGGGGTTTGCATTGCATTATTTACTTAAGGTGAAAAATTAAGGTTGAAATTATTTGGATTTTTCTGTAGAAACATCACTATTAATGTTTCTAGGAAAATTACACAGAATTGTGTACAGAAGTAACACTGGGGATGATTCTTTCTAATTCAGAGAGTAGATATATACAGCATGTCAGTGACAGGTGATAAAACAGGAACTAATGTAATGATTGAAAACAATTACATCCTGGATTATTTACTTATTATTTTTATTTATCCTTTTGCCCTAAATTCCTATGGAAGTAAAACTAAAATTAGATGTACAGTGTAACTAAAGTGTGAATTTCACAAAAGGACAGATCTTTACCTTTTATATACCTTTTGATTGAAAGGGTTATAACCCTTCTGTTTACCATGTTACCAAGTACATGACATATTATGTGTAACCACCAGCCTCCACAGATCATAATAATGTTTTATTATATTTTCAATTTCTTATGGTTACATTCCTGCTGTAATTGTTTTGCATACTTAATTATTTAGCAATTTTTTATTTTGCTATTATCTTGCTTTTTATCTTGCTATGTAACAAATTAAGAGTTTTGTACATTCTGTAATTTAATGTACTATTAGTAGCTTTCTTTTTGTGTGTGTAGATTTATTTAAACACATTTGTAAGTAACATAAAAATACAATGTAACTTAGCTATGTGAAGCAACAGTGGGATGTTGTGTGGATATTTAGATGATAGTCATGTAATACAATTTCAGCAAACGTTTGATGCCTGATTGTTTGTATAACTTTAATGACATATTTTTTAAGTATAAATATCAAAGCTGATATATTTGTATGTCAGAATTTAGATTAGATCTATATTGTTGGTTATACACAAATTGTGATTGTTCTTACAGTGTCATAGATTTGCTAGATTTCATAAAATCTCAGACATTACAGCAACCTTTACAAAGCCCACCGATGTGACTGATTTATTTTATAGAATAAATAACAATAATGTGTAGATTAACTCTTATGGATGTCTCCTGTATGACTAAATTTGTGGCCTAATAAAACAGTATTACAGACAGATTCTGGTGAAGTCACGAATTAAAGAATTCTCATTCTTTTCTTCTTATGTTTAACAATAAACTTTTTCCAATTTTTCATATTTACATTTTTATGTGACATTTGTGTGTTCAGGAGACCAAGTACAAAGGGAGTAAGGCCAGGAACATTGGAGGTGGGTTTAAACTGTTCTTTCATGGTGTGGATGGAAAGAGAAATGGCAGTGGTGAACACGTATTTTAAGAAGAAGGAGGATCATAGGGTGACGTATAAGAGTGGAGGAAGGTGCACACAGGTGGACTATGTTCTATGTAGGAGATGCAACCTCAAGGAGATTGGAGACTGTAAGGTGTTGGCAGGGGACAATTGTAGCTAAACAGCATCAGATGGTGGTCTGTAGGATGGTTTTGGAGGTGAAGAAGAAGAGAAGAAGAGTGAAGACTGAAAGAAGAATAAGATGGTGGAAACTGAATGTGGAAGACTGTAGTGTGAGATTCAGGGAAGAGGTAAGAAAAGGGCTCGTGGTGGTGAGGAGGTGCTGGATGATCGGGCAACTACTGCAGAAGTGATAAGGGAGACAGATAGAAGGGTTCTTGGTGTGACATCTGGAAATAGAACGGAAGACAAAGAGATGTGGTGGTGAATAAGGAAGCGCAGCAGAGCATAAGGAGAAAGAGGTTGGCAAAACAAAATTGGGATCAACAGAGTGATGAGAAAAGTAGGCAGGAGTACAAGGAGATGCGGCAGCAGGTAAAGAGGGATGTGGCGAAAGCCAAGGAAAAGGCATATGAGGAGCTGTATGTGAAGTTGGACACTAAGGAAGTGGAAAAGGATTTGAACCGATTGGCCAGGCAGAGAGACCGAGCTGGGAAGGATGTGCTGCAAGTTAGAGCAATAAAGGATGGAGATGGAAATGTGTTGACTAGTGAGGAGAGTGTGTTGAGAATCTGAAGGGATTATTTTGATCAGCTGAATAATGAGGAAAATGAGAGGGAGAGAAGGTTGGATGGTGTGGAGATGGTGAAGCAGGAAGTGGATAGGATTATTAATGAGGAAGTGAGAGCAGCAATTAAGAGGATGAAGAGTGGAAAGTCAGTTGGACCAGATGACATACTGGTAGAAGCATGTAGATGTTTAGGTGAGATGGCAGTGGAGTTTTTAACAAGATTGTTTAACAGGATTTTGGAAGGTGAGAGGATGCCTGAGGAATAGAGATGGAGTGTGCTGGTACCGATCTTTAAGAACAAGAGAGCTGTGCAGACCTGCAGTAACTACAGGGGAATTAAGTTGATCAGTCACACCATGACGTTATGGGAAAGAGTAGTGGAAGCCAGGCTGAGAGAACAGGTGACCATCTGTGAACAACAGTATGGTTTTATGCAGAGGAGGAGCACCAAAGACGCATTATTTGCTTTGAGAATGTTGATGGAGAAGTATAGAGAAGGTCAGAAGGAGTTGCATTGTGTTTGTGGATTTAAAGAAAGCGTACGACAGGGTGCCAAGAGAGGAGTTGTGGTATTGTATGGGAAAAAAGTCAGGTGTGTCAGAGAAGTATGTGAGGGTGGTGCAGGACATGTATGAGGACAGTGTGACAGATGTGCAGTAGGAACGACAGACTGGTTCAAGGTGAAGGTTGGACTGCATCAAGGATCAGCTCTGAGGTCAGACAGGAGTCTCCATGGACTATGGTGTTTGCGAATGATATTGTGATTTGTGGTGAGAGTAGGGAGCAGGTTGAGAAGCGCCTGAATAGGTGGAGGTATGTGCTGGAGAGAAGGGGAATGAAAGTCAGTAGGAGTAAGACAGAGTACATGTGTGTGAATAAGAGGGAGGGCAGTGGAGTGGTGCAGTCGCAGGGACAAGAGGTGGAGAAGGTGGAGGATTTCAGGTACCTGGGGTCAACAGTGCAAAGTAATGGAGAGTGTGTTAGAGAAGTAAAGAAAAGAGTGCAGGCAGGGTGGAGTGGGTGGAGAAGAGTGACAGGCATGATTTGTGATAGAGTATCTGCGAGAGTGAAAGGGAAAGTTTATAGGACTGTGGTGAGACCTGCGAGGTTGTATGGTTTAGAGACAGTGGCTTTGAGTAAAAGACAGGAGGTGTAGCTGGAGGTAGCAGAGCTGAAGATGTTGAGGTTTTTGTTGGAAGTGACGAGGATGCACAGGATTAGAAACAAGTTTATTAGAGCGACAGCACATGTAGGACGTTTTGGAGACATGGTGAGGGAGGCGAGATTGAGATGGTTTGGACATGTTTAGAGGGACATGGGGTACATCGGAAGGAGAATGCTGAGGATGGAGCCAGCAGGAAGGAGGAAAAGAGGAAAGCCAAGGAGGAGGTTTATAGATGTGGTGAGGGAAGACATGCAGGTAGTTGGGTTGAAAAAGGCAGATGTAGAGGACAGGGGGGGTATGGAGACGGATGATCCACTTTGGCGACCCCTAATGGGAGCAGCCGAAAGAAGAAGAAGAAGAAGAAGAAGAAGAAGAAGAAGAAGAAGAAGAAGAAGAAGAAGAAGAAGAAGAGGAAATATATACCTTCACATAAATCTGCCCAGCAGAGGGCACCAGCGGATGGGCAGTTTAGAATTTAGAGTCAGTAGAGTAGTTTAAAATTATTACCCTCTTTTTGTGGAAGATCAAGCCCACAGTGCTTTAGAGACAGTCAATGTTTGCAGAGCTTTAAATCTGCTTTCTGCCATTCCTAAAAATTGTACAGGCCCCTGGACACCTGAAAGTGTTCACTATGAATTTCTGGGTACTTCTTTTATTATCAGTATTTCTGCTGGAGGTCCAAAATGGTGAGTCTATAACACTTTTTTATTATTTACTGTTTTCCAAGTCCGATTAGGAAACAGTTATAGCTGTGGAAGAGACTGTAAATGTGTATCTTTTGTAGTTATTAGGAATGATCATGATTTTGTTGTGAGTGATGGGGATCCCTGAGCTGAGACACAAGTTGAGTAACAAAGGTGGGGAGGGAAATAAGCATTACAGGAATTCACAAAAATCTTTTGGATAAAATGTTTTAGACTTAAGTTTAGCAGCAAACTGACAAACAATTAAAGCCAGTTAACTTCTAATTAAAGTTCTTCGAGATGACACTAATTGGCACAGTGTAATACAAAAACACATGCAGGTTGTTTATATTATTTATCTTAAACTTGCAAGATTCCTGGTGTCTGGGCATTAACATAAAGAGAAAAAAGAAAGTTCCTGCCATGCTGTTTGTTCAGCTGTGGATTTGTACTGTAGTGCAAAATGGAGTTTCTTTCCAGATGCTGCTCTGTTCCTGCTGCTCTCTACTTGTTCTCTACTCACTGACTCTTACTGGAAAATGAGATATTCTCTTAGCTGGTTCTCCCTAATTTCTAAACAAAGCGTCCAAATCTACACACTCGCCATGTTATCCTGTTTCCTTCTCATTTACAAGCAAAGATGAGCAATTCTGATAATGGTTTGACATACCACTTCTTTTTCATGCTAATCCAGGTGTAAGTCAAGAGACCAAGAATAAGAAAGATGCCAATTTCAGACCAGGGCGAAAGAAGGGCAAGGGTCGTTACCCCAAAGTAAAAGACAAAGAAGTAGGAGGTAAACTTCAGTCCATTCTCACCCAGGTTCTGGAAAAAGGTCGCTTTCTTCGTCTAAGTGACCATACAATCTTGAATTCTGGAAAAACACTGGAACTAAGATGCAAAGGCAGCAAGATTGGCTGGGCATACCCATCTTATTTGGACACTTTTAATGACACCCGTTTCAGGTACTTTAATCATTTGTTTAGCTGCTTCATCCACAAATCACACTCAAGTTAAAATTGTTAATTTTGATCTAGCGATCATATTTATCTCATGGGAACGAAAGCCAGAAAGAGTAAATAAACAATCAACACCAAATGCTTGTTTCTAGAGCAAGAAAAACTGCATCAAATACAGATTTTGATCTCTAATGAACAGTAAACTATAACTACCTGATATAAAATGATAATGAAACCTTGCATACTTTACAGTAGATCTTCCAACAGATTAAAGAGTATGTATAAGCATACATTGTGTTGCTTTACTCCTTGTTTCTTGTGTTAGCTTTGAACAGAATGATAAGTTTAGTCAGTTGACCCTGAAGTCACCTTCTCCTGCTGATACGGGAGAATACAGCTGCTGGGTGATACTCTGTGATGGTGATGAGTGTGAAAAGGACACAGATCGCACTTCCACCTCTTATATATACTTTACAGGTACAACATATCTTACTGTACCAGGGAAAAAAATTCTTGATTATATCACAATATTGTTTTTGTAACTTAGAAAACATCATTGCTGATCGTGCAAATGTCTTTATCTTTTTACCAAGACAAAGATGAGCTTTTTGTCCCATCACCCATCCACTTTGAGATTGTGTTTATGCGGCCTGATATACCTGCAACGGTACCCTGCCGAGTCACATCCCCTAAGACCACTGTGTCCCTACACCGAGAAATGCCTCCAGAGGAGATACAGGCTGATGGGAAACTTATCTCCTACAACCCTACCAAAGGTTTTATTCTGCAGAACCCCAGCCTTGAGTACACGGGGGCCTTTTACTGCAAGGCTAAGAGCACCACAAAGACCACACCACAGGTCTCCAATAAGTACCAGCTGCTTTATCTTGAAGGTCAGAAAGATGTAACAAATAAACATAAAAAAAGTGAAAATTGATGGCTGAACATTTAGATCTGAAAGCACCGAACATAAGTAATATGGACTAAATCAAACAAACAAACAGGCAGATACATTTATCAAATATGTTTTTTCCTATTTTTCACTCTAGTACCCAGTGGTCCCCCATATGCAACTATTCAAGCCTCCTCAATTCTAGTGACTGGAGGGGACCTTTTTAACATTACCTGCACTGTTTTGGGTGAGCCCGAAATTGATGTTAAATTCAGCTGGACCTATCCAGGACAGGTAAACAACACAGTACTTTCTGTTAAAGAGACAAGACTTATTGCTTGAAAATGTTATATATTCTGTAAAAAGTATATGTATAAAATACAGTGGGTGCAAAAATGGATGTATGAGCTATAAATTAAACTAAGCTTATTTTAGTTCTACTACTAGTAGTAGAAATAATAATAAAAATATATACATATAATAGAAAATACAAAAATGTTTAATAGTAATAACACTGAAGCAAGTTGAGGGGTAAAGACATCAGATGTTCAGGTGATGAATAACAATTGCAGGATACATTATACCAACAGTGCCTCATACTTAGAGACTCTTTCTGAGATTGTTATTGCTGTGTTTTAAATGGTTACAGAATAGTACAATACAAAACTTGAAACTGTTATATTAGCTATATTAATTAAATTTAATTTGATGTAAAGTTCAGCATCCAGTAGTGAATTGCAATGTTTTATTTTGTCTTGTAACTGACTCACTGGGCTTTCATTGAATAACTTCTTCTCATTGCATAACACTGAAATAAAAATTATTTGTAAATGTTCTGAGAGTCTGGATTGAGTGAGTGGTACATTTATGTGCTGTTCTATAATTCTGTATCTACAGTTACATTAGAGCGAAGGTGTTTTTAAAATAATTTTAAACTTCTTCCTCTATAACATAAGAGATTTTCTCCCACCTGTGATAAAGTTTCCACCCTCACCCAGTGTCATACCTGCTCCTACCAAAGACTCTACAGTGTTTAGTCTGTGTATGGTGCGCAAAAGCCCTCAGGAAGTCAAACACAATCTTTAAAAAGTTCTCCTCATTACTGTACCCCAATCACTTTCACTTTAGACTCTTTGCCATTTAACTGAAAGCTTGTATTTGCAAATTGTAAATTAATTAATGCACACAATCTAAGAAAACTCACCCTGAATTACCTACTTGTTTTCCCATCAAGGACCAGAGGCCTGTGATTATTCAGGACTCCCGGAGGCTGATAAACAGGGGCGTGGGCCAAATTGTGCGCATTTCCCAAAGTGTCATGATTGTGGATGATGTGGAGACTATCGATTTTGGGACGTACATATGCACAGCTAAAAATCCCCATGGAGAAACCTCAGTGGCCACACAAGTGAACTTATTAGGCCATTAGAGGAAAAATTGGACTCTCTTTATACATCAGGTATCTTGCTGCTTGCTTTTATTGATGTCTTTGTCAAGAGAAAAAAAAATAAAGACTTTTCATGGCAAAGAGTAAAAAATGCAAGATAATATAAAATGCAAATAACATTCTCACTGTTCATAATACCCACAAATGCTTCATATAGTGAAAATAGCACAACCAAAGGTTTATCAAAGAGTTTAACTATGAACTATGCTTTTTAAAATGCTACAATTATCTGTATCTCAATATTAACATGGTCTTGCATTGCTGTAAGTGAAAATAAAATAAGCTGATGGTGGAGCTTGTGGTGGAAAGTGTGCTAAGCCTCTAATGGACTCCGTATGTGGAATGTGGAGTGCAGAGTGGAGCCTGTGCTTATTTTTGGTTCTGTGTTATACACTCTTCATTTTCCATGTTTTTCCTTGACCAGTCATACCTAAGCCTTCTGTAACTCTGCATTTGTCCCAGTAGCATCATTCCATACACAAAACCATAACATTCTAAAAGGTTCCTACTAATGAAAATACTTGACTAAAGTTGCACATTTGAAATAAACAAATCAAGTGATTTTAATGACTTTATTTTAATTGTAAATTTATTTAAAAATAAGAAAAAAAAAAAAAAAAAAACAGGTTCACACCAATAAACTTACACAAATATTTTTGCGACACACATAACCAAGTTCCACATTAACTCAGTTTCTTTTTGCTTTCACATCCAAACCATATTTACTCATGAAATAGTCAATACTTAAAGCTGCAGGAGGCGAGTTTCAACACTGGGGGTTGCTCTTGAGGCCACTTGAACATGCACAAACAGTCATATACGTTGGTCCATGGTCATAAAGAATGGTTAAAGAAAAAGGACAAACAAAAAAAAAGTCCTATGTCAACAGCACTGAACAATCCTAAACCCGTATTCATGTTTAAAACACACACTGACTTTCATTTACTGAAGTAGCATTTTATTGGACTGACTAATTCTCTGAAATATCAAATACACCATTCATTAGTCTTCAGTTTGTGGGACATTGTCTTTAAAACAAAAATTGTAATTCAAATATTCTAATATTGATTCAAAACCCAGAGATTACATCTGCATCCCCTAAGCATTTTCCTAATACTATTACATGGGGCTACCATTTCATTTACACCTATGAAAATGACTTGTGTAAAAATAGCATGTTTACATTAAATATATTCCCACCCCACGATTTCTTACCTCACTATTCAAAAAGAGGGGGGGGGGGGGGGGTGCGAGGGGTTACTCATCTTTAAATGGTCAAGAAGCATCTGGAAAGGTTTTATGCATATCATTCTAGGAATTTGTATTTGTAGTGATGGAATACAAGTCCTGGCAAAAAGCTGCTGGTGATACAGGAAAAAAAAAAACACAACGTATGACTATTTCGATATTACACAGGTCTTATGCATAGAAACTGAAGACAAAGAATTTAGCCACACTATTCAAACACTAGCCAGTCATATGAAGTTCTAGTGGCAAAAAAAGAGGAGAAATTATGTACAAGCCCTGAGATATATATATATATTTATTTATTTATATTTATGTATTTTTTTCTTCAGCAATCAAACGTGAAAGGCAAAGTACAAAAAGGTGGCCTAATTGATTAAGTGCTTCTGTGCAATCCTTTAATCAGTCATAAAAGTCTTTCAACTGTACAAAGTACACCTGAGAGTAGATCCATTTTGGATTAATGTCCTTCAGGTGACAGGTTGTGGACCCACACGACTAATATAGCCTTCAGTGTTGACACAAACTCTGTCCCTGGCGTCTGAGTGTTTGAGAAGCTGCTTCCTCGAAGCTGAAGACCAGTGTTATCTTGGGGAAACTGGGGGGCTGGAGAAAATGCCTGAGTGCTGAGGGGACTGCAGAGTCATGGAGGTGGAAGATGGAGACATTTTGCGGGGACTGCTCAGATCTCCATTCTGTAGTTTCCACAGCAGCTCCTCATTTTCCATTGATAGACGCTTATTCACTTTCGTCTCTTTCTGAAGTGATTCCTGCAGGACCGCCTGCTCTGTGGACAGTTGCCTAGTAGGTGAAAACAGGCACATGAACCTTAATTGAACTATAAGTATACAATCCTCTGCAAAAATGTACCAAGCACAAAACGGTAAAATATGAAGCTTTTTATAGTATTAACAAAAGTAGATCATTTGTTTAGGAAATCAGCAAAATGTACACAAATACTGTAAGACTTTGACTGGCAATATTAGATGTAAAAAAAACAAACAAATAGTGATAAAATAATAATAATAATAATTATTATATAATATCTCCTATTATTATTATTTATATATATATATATATATATATATATATATATATATATATATATATATATATATATATATATATATACACACACACACACACACACACACACACACACACACACACACACACTTTTGTGTTCGGCTCAGTTTTTTTGCCCAGTAATGCAGTATTAATTACAAATATAAGGAAGCAAAAACCAAACACAAAATAAATATCCAAAGAAAAAGTCCGCAAGAAATCCAAACCACAAACTCAAAAACAAAAAGTTAGAAAGACAAACCAAACCTTGACAATGCAGCATGCTTGTCCATCCTGGCTTTTAAATCTTCATTTTCTTGCTGGACTTTCTTAAGGCATTCATCAAGCTTCACATTTTTCTCCAGCTAGAATAATGCAATTAAACACCAACATTGTGTGTAAAATGAAATACCAGCGATCAAGTCTGCTTTATCCACAAAAGTAAGAACTCTAAATGAAACAAGGACCCAATTCAAAGTTGAACTCACCAGTTTGTCCAATTGTATCAGTTTCTTATCTTGTTGGTGAATCTGCTTGTTCTTAATGTCCAGCACCACTTTCAGACTTTCTAGCTCTTGCTCCAGATAGAGGGTGTGAGAGTCCTTCTGGAAATATTAAATGTTTAAGTAAAAAGCACTCTTGCCTATATTTTCTCCAATACATACATATATAGAAGATCTATAATGAATATAAAAAGCTACAAAAGAGTTCCTTTTTTAAACAGTAACTAGCATGTGCGAGTCAGACTGATCTTGTGGCATAAAGTCACATTGACATTATGTAATAAGTCATTATGTAGTGACAGAAAGGCAACAGAGACTGGGTTGATGATATGCTATCTATTTATAGAAAATTTGGCAAAGCATTGGAGGGCTCTTATCTAAATCCTCTTTCAAAAGGCTAGGGGGCCCCACTTCATGTGAATCAGACAAGACTGTCTAACATTAACCTGCCACTCCAAAAAATACTGATAGACTCTAAATGGAAAGTGTTCTACAGATTTGCTAATCAGTGGGTGCTATTCCTGTTGACTTGATAGCGTATATAAACAGTACAAGATAAGTGAAGGTCTGAGGGGCAAAAAACAAAACAAACAAAAAAACCCCGTACCTGACATTTCTCAGCCAGTGCCTTCCTTCGTTCCTCCTCTGCTTTCAGCCTCTCACTAAAGTAGCCGTTTGTTGTAGTGAGCTCCTCGATTTGACTCTGATGAAGGCAAAATATGTCGCTGTCAGTTTCCTTTCATTTCATTACACATTGTATAGTTGATTACATTGTGAGACTAAGCAATATGTATATGGATTAAGTTCTCACTGGCTAAACTCCTTTTATACATATAACCATAGCTAACTAACTCGATTTGGCGAAATGAGCATTTCATCGTGACTTCTTACAGATAACGTCGCTTCTGTGTCTTTTTGCATTTTTTCCAGAGCTTGCATCTCCTGCTCATGAGACTTTTTAAGTTCTGAAAAAGAAAAGAAAATCTCAGCATAGTTTTTATTTCTGTATATATTAGCGGTTAGCTAACAGTGTGGGTGGAGAGAGAGAGAGAGAGAGAGAGAGAGCGAGAGAGAGAACACTAATTTTAGTCACCTTCAAAAGATTCTTCATAGTGCTGTTTAAGGCCCTTAACCTTCTCTTCGTGGTTTTCTTCCAGTACTTTCTGCATCGCCTCATGTTTGTAGCTGAATTCCTCAAGCTACACAGGCACAAAAAACACTTTTAGTATCAGAAGCACTCCTGGCAAATATTTGATGCATTCAGCGATGGTAGCTTGTGAGCCTAAAGAGAAATCTTTTGCATGTGAATGTGCAAACAAAGTACCATTGAAATAATCCTCATAGAATTGAAATAGTTTTCTGAAAGAGTTTTACAGCAAAGTAGATGATGTGAACAAATGTCTTACAATGACACTGCATAAAATCTACATTAAAGCCATCTTCACCTGTTGCTTCATCAAGGCTTTGTACTTCTTTGTTTCTTCCTGATACGTCTGTTGGATTTTCTCCCATTCGGTTGTGTAAAAAGTTTTCAGTCTTTCCTCCAGGTCAGCCAGGTCCAGGCGGTGTTGTTCCTGCACTTTCTCCAACACTTTATCGTAAGCTGCATTCAGCTCCTCCTTCTCCTTCTCCAGACGCTCGCATGATTGCTCCCAGTTCACTGTGGAGCACATTTACTTCTTTAATTCATGCTGTTAAGTTTATGGTTAAATGCATTTTACGTGTCATTCTGCTGTCTTACAGCTAAAATGTGTGTAAACATTATAAATGCACAATGCAATTGTTTTAACCTTATGATGTGGGGTGCAAGAGTAAAGGATCACCGTGCACTAAATCTGGAAAGGACAAGTTGCTGGCGCTAAAGCACATTTGCTGTCTTGACATAAGGTTCTGCCAATACTCCGTTGTGTGATTCATTTGAAAAGCATTCTTCCTGGCACACAGTTGTTACTGCACTTACAGCATCTTTGACACCAGTACAAAGTTAAGCTATAACAGTGGATGTAATATCATGCAAGAATAGTTAATAAAAATAAATACATCTATAGGAGGGTAATGCAAGTGTGAATAAAAGACAAATATTATGCCTATTTGTCAAAACTCATACTTTCACACATAGCAAAGATGGAGATTTGTGAATAGCTTCTCTTATTGCTGATAACAGATGCCTCTTAACTCAGGCCCAGAGGGGGGTATACACACACACATATACACACACACATATACACACACCGCTGCTGGTCTTTATCCACACACTTAACCGACTGCTGGAATCACAGCTGCAACTTCTTGTGTTCTAAGACATGTGTGAGGCCGCAGTGTCAACAATATAATAAAACAAGAGCCTACAAGCAGCTCTGATTGCTAGATCTGAAATGATTGCAAGCATCCTTTAGCATTGGACAACTTGGAAGTGTTTCTTACTGTATCTGCAACAGCGTCACAAGTTTGGCAAAAAGACAGACAGCTGTGACCTTTACAATTAAACACATTCTGCCTGTAGGATCTGACATCAGTATCTCAAATCCAAAGGGGAAAAAAAACCCTGAAATGAAAATCTTTTAGGATGCTTATTCACAGTACAGAATGAGTCACTGACCCTCATCTGACTTTAATCAGAAATAAATAGGAGGTTCCTTGAGTTCAGTCGATTTGTTGCTGTAACACACAACAGTCTGTTGAACAACCCTTGGGCCGAACAGTCACGCCCTGTGTAAATACCTTAATCAAATCATGTTTATACTAGGAGCAATCATAAAGGAGTCATGAGCTCAAACTAGGGGGTGTAGAACAAAAACTGTTCCAGGGACAACAGAGAAGCCTGAATAATCAATAACTAATGGATGGATGCATTTCATAAATCTGCAGAGTAATTCTATTACAGGGGGTACATTTATGCTGCAGACCTCAGATGCACGGCCTATAAATAATCCAAATAATGTGAGTGAATGGAAAAGTAACTGATACACATCAGGAATGTTTGTCACTGGGGAAAAGGGGATGGGGGAAAAAGACTAAGAGTTGTTATAGGGTCATAAAAAGCAAGCAAGCTAGCAGACATCTATGAAGATGTTATTTGGGAACAATGTGCTAGTTTATGGAAATGTTTGATGGTCAGCTTATAAACTAGATCAGGTGTGTTAGGAGTTGGAGGAAAAAAACACTTTGAACTATGCAAGACACTGGATCTCTTGGACTGGAGTGTAGAATCCCTGCACTGAACCAAAGCATTAGGTTACAGTAAATGGATCTTCCCTAATGAAGAGGTTATAAATGTGAAGTGTACTGACAGTGAGGGAAATTGCATATAATTCTCAAAGCTTTTAAGTGTAGAGTGGGCAACATTTCCCTCATGAGCTATAATCAGTGTTACCCTAATAACGGTTTTGTAACGGACACGCCAAAGCTAATGCATGTAGACAGGAGAGTTTACGGACGCCTTCAAGAGCAATCTACATTAGTGTGGTTTACAAGACTCTGGCTTTTTATATGGCCAGTCTGGAGAGAAGTCAGCCAGAGCAAGTGAACTTCAGTGGGTTTATTGAAACAATACCTCACGTTGGTCTTAAATAGCTAGTGGAAATCAATATTTGAGACCTTGTACAGGTAGCTGGATAACGCTCAATATTAGTATGGCTCATGTTGCGAAGGGGCCAACAGGATCCATGTGGGGGGTCCTAAGCCTCTCTAAATGTCTGGAATGTGATAAGAGGCCAAGATAGCAGGATTACAGTTATATACAGGATTAAAAAAGGCTGAAAAGAAAAGAATGCAATAAATGTGGAAAAAATACAATGCCCTTATAAGCCAGTCATTCCAGCTTTAAATACTGTGTGTCAGGCATATGACAGACTTCATTTCAAAACCAAGCAGCTTTAAATGTTACCCATTCATTTTTTTGAAGGTTGTTCATTACACATTAATGGTTTTTAACTTTCTAAGTCAGAATGAAAAAGACTCTAAAACATGGAAAGATTTATTCTGTACATCACTTATAAATACCAGACATATCGAACTTTGACATATCTAAAGTGCACCTATTCTGCATAAAGAACAGCGCAATGGTGACATTCTAAAAACAGTAGTGAAGGAGGTGCCCGGGTCATGACTAACAGATCTGGTTGTACCAATCAAACAACAGATTATGCCTCAGTCATTGCATTTATAGAAGAGCAAATAAAAGGCAATAAAATATTAGTTTTGTAACTGATAATCACCAAAGAGAAGTTAATACTATGCATACGAAAGCCTGTTGCACTACCACCACCTCCGCTCCTGTAACTTAGTGTATTTAAACCTGTAGAAATTCTGATTTCCATTAGACGTAAACAAGGCTTTGGCCTTGGGGTACAAGTGCATGTTAGAACGGATGACATTCCCCAGATCCCATCTGGAAGAAAGAGTGTGTGGGAAAAGGCACACCTCTGAAATGATCATTAGAAGAAAACAATACACTAGTGACTTTTGCAGTCATAATACATGGCAGTAAAACAAACAGCTCTGCCCCCTCCCTGCCCTAACTTTACTAACGGCACCCTGGCTCTATGCCTTATGGCAGGTAAATGGAATTAAACAAATGAGGACAAAATGTAATTACAGGAAGGCTTAGACAACCACATTGCAAGCCACCGCACATACACAAATTTTTCTTATTACAAAGTAACTAGCTCATTTAAGTCAATTGCCAAAAGATAGACTTTATTTATTTATTTATTTATTTTTTAAAGAGATGTGGACTGAAAACATTTGAAAATATTTGAGGATGTCCTCACCTTTGTTAACAAATTAACAAAGTACTCTCTACTCACCGAGTTCCCCGTGCAGGTTGAGCAGTTCCACAGAGCGCTCCTGATGCCGTTTTGCTGATTCTTCATGCTGCACACACAGAGAGGAGACACTGACGACAGAAACTCGGACAGAATACACACACTTTTGCTTCATGTTTACATACAGTAACTGTAGTATGGTTAAAATATAACTATTCTCTAGTTGATGCTTGACATATTACATTATTTAGGTGATTATATAAACATGTTTTCCTTTAATAGAGACACTTCCTCAGAAAAGGTAGTCATTGTCAGTACGCGAGACCATAATATTGTAATAAGGTTTTTTCCAATTACCTAGAAAATATGAATACAAAACGACTAATCCCACATAGCCACACATGACTAATCATCCTCAATCATATAAAGAGTACTTCTGCATTATACTGCATTCGACACAGCACAGAACCCCTCAGCTGCAGTGCCCCTGCCAGCCTCCCAAAAAAATACGCAGTGAAGATCAAACCTGTGCTTTTCCCTCATAGCTTAAAAAAATCCACATAGGACATGCATCAGGCAGATGTGAACTAATAACTCTCCTTTATTGAAGCAGCTCTGGAAGATTGCACCAAGCTGCATGAACTACCAGCACTGCTAATGCCAGACGTTAGATGAGTCATGTTCAACTCTCAAACGTCATAACACATGCTAATTATTAACAAGAGACAGATGCATTTACACATCTATGTAGGCATCCACAGAGATCCTGTTTGTCATCCTAGTCCAGTCCCTGAGGAGAAGAGGAATGTCTTTACCCGGGGTGAAGCACAGGGAGCGTTAAGGCACACTTTGCTGCCGGTGCAGCCCATGATCCAGATCCAGAACTGTCCAGAATCAGTGGAAGACAGCAGCTCAGGTGAAGGAATCACCAACACCTCCACGCACGACTGCGCTGGTGCGCGTGCTCTCTCTCTCTCTCTCTCTCTCTCTTACAACGGGGATGACTGGAAGGAGCCATTCAATTGGTTCTACCCTCCTCCAACCACTTGCCTCTCAGTTTTGTGCATATACCATAATGTCACTAGTAGAGGAGCAGCAGGGAAAAGGCTGCATTGTGCACACGAACAAGATGTGTGTCACAGCACTTTAAGAGAGCCACCACAGGCAAAGCAATGAAGGAACAGAGAGAAAAAAAAAATATTCTGACAGAAAGCTGATTGAGTGGCACTTACTAAATTGCAACATGCTTCAGTGACCTTCTCACTGAAGAACAGAAAGAGAAAGCACAGGCTTTCCTAGTAAAAACAAAGGAGTTCGGCATTGTGGATAATATATATATATATATAT
This sequence comes from Silurus aristotelis, assembly GCF_946808225.1. Lineage (NCBI taxonomy): Eukaryota > Metazoa > Chordata > Actinopteri > Siluriformes > Siluridae > Silurus > Silurus aristotelis. Next base: position 16,447,609 of record NC_139587.1, read on the forward strand.
ATATATATATATATATATATATATATATATATATATATATATATATATAAATAAAAACACACAAAAACATATACATACATTATATACATACATACACACACACTAAGGCTGTCAATCGATTACAATATTGAATCGCGATTGAATGTGTTCACCATAGCAGTTTTTTTGGTCTGTGGAATAGGGATACAAGTCTCTGATCCATTAACACAGTAGATGGCAGTTATGCTCTCAGCCACCTCAGTAAAACAAATATTTTTAATTCAGTAAAACAAATATTTTTAATTCAAAATTCTCTCTCTCTCTCTCTCTCTCTCTCTCTCTCTCTCTCTCTCTCTCTCTCTCTCTCTCTCTCTCTCTCTCTCTCTCTCTCTCTCTCTCTCTCTCTCTCTCTCTCTCTCTCTCTCTCTCTCTCTCTCTCTCTCTCTCTCTCTCTCTCTCTCATATTTATGGCCTTCAGCTAAGTGACAGCACTTCACAAGCAAGTGCAACTGTATGAACCAACCCAGTGCACCTTGCTGAATGCCTGACTTTGCCTGTAACCATATGAAGTCAGCAGCTGTACATTCTCACAAAGACATGACACGGTCCAGGCCACTATTATTAGGGTAATACATTTTTAATACATTCCCCTTCAGGGCATTTCACTTCCAGACAAAACAGAATTACAAATAAATATTTCCAAAATACAAAATGTATATAAAATATGTAACTGCATCTTGACATGCAAAAGGAAATGTAACCTCAATGTACAACCATACAATAATTTCTGTACTCTTTTGCCAACTGTCACCTCAATGCTAATATGTAAAAGATCAATAAATGTACGTCAGTAATAAAAATTTTTTTTTTTTTTTACATACACACACACACACACACACACACACACACACACACACACACACACACACACACACACACACACACACACACACACACACACACACATATATATATAATATCTCTCTCTCTCTTATATATATATATATATATAATATATATATATATATATATATATATATATATATATATATATATATATATATACACACACACATATACACACACACATGTATATATATGTGTGTGTGTATATGTGTGTGTGTATATATATATATATATATATACACACACACATATACACACACACATATATATACATTCTAAACCTATTTTGACGGTAAGATGTAACTAGATCACCAACATAAACATGAACTACACAAAGTCTTGCAGATAGGGAGCATTGGAGCTTTCATGAAATAACCCCATAACAATGTACATGCTCATAGAACAGATTTCACTGGTTTACCTTCAGTAGTTAAGAAAATTAACCAGTATACTTTACTCTCTATATGTCAGAGAGATTTCTAGAGTGGGCACATATCTGTGCTTATATATACAAATGATAAAGGCCTGTTCTAGGGCTTCAGCAATTCTTCTATCCCTTATTCCCCACATCCTAGTTTGTGGATTTGTGTGTAAACACAAGAGCACATAATCAGCTACCTTGGACAAACTTGTCTTTCCAGAAACCTTCCCATTAAAACTAATTTCAGAGCAATGTGAAGTCAACAAACAGAACACACACACACACACACACACACACACACACACACACACACACACACACACACACACACACACACACACACACACACACACCACACACCACACACCACACACACACCATATAAAAAAAATAAAGGCTATACATTTCTAGCCAACAATGGCATAGTCAAATAAACAAATCATTAACACTTTTTCTACAAGTAATCTTCATAAAGGTTTTATATCAAGATATAATATATTATATATATAAAAGAACATACCTGTGTGGAAAGGGTTTGTACAACAACAGCAATGGCCTCGAATCTGCGGTTGCTAGCAGAAAAGCTGTTCTTCAGCTGCTGGATGGTTTGGTTCTTCTTCTCACACAAAGCCTTGTAGTACTCCAGTCCTCTTGGCTTGGTCTCTGGAGGCACAAGGTCAGGATGACCATTGGTGTGGGCCTGCTGCTGGCTCGGTGAGCTCTTCTTTGTCTTGCTTTTGTCAACTGTAAGAAAACATCCATTTATTGTTGATGGAAAGTTCAGCATGCTTTTCTTCCAACCAATTGCTAGTTCATGCACCTATGTTAAGATTAGGTAGAAGCACCAGTGTGGACTATCTACCAGTTCTCAGATGTTTAATACACACAAGGTACCCTGATGAACGACTTGTGTCTCGTACGAGATGTCCATCTCTCAATCCATTCCCCCAGACATCAGAGCGCTCTTATTTTAGCATGGCTGTGCCACACTAGTTTTGATTTACACAAGCTTTATAAATACAACACCAGCTCATAATAATAGCCCTCTGAGGGGGAGGCAATACCAGCATTACAACCTGAAAAGCTGTCTGATCAAGAAACTCTGTTTCTGTAATGCTTTTTTTCTTTCAGCAGTCACACATAAAGCCCTCGAATGAGATTATAATTAAAAAACTGTTGAGTAGAGTATGAGGTGCTTCTGTAGGCCCAGCTATTTGAATTTGACATGTTTTCTTGTAGTAGACATAGGACACTAGAGAGATACATAGAGGAAGTTTGACCTGAGATATTACATAACAGCTCTGTGAGGACAACTGGAGTTGAAGCACACTTTTAAATGATGTGAGCAGGGGAGTGGTTTCTCAAAGAACTTGTAAAAACTTCTGATGCTTAGTGAAAGTCTTAATCCATAGGGCCCCCATAAAAAATGTTTTATTTTAATGCAAAACACTATTTACTTTAAAAAAAAAAAAAAAATTAAATAAAAAAAAAATTTTTTATAGATTAAAATATTTTTTTTTAATAATTCTAATAGACTAATTCTAATATGTAAAACTAAATATTAAGTTGGTTATACCACTGATTCCGTAAAACAGATGCATGATTTAAATAATTTCATTATTCCATTATCAAACAATCCCTGCACAATTAATGAGCAAGTAAATAACCGTTCAATACCATCATAACTGTGCTCTATATATATGCTCTCTCTTCTTCTTAAGAGAAGACAAAATTTTCCTGAAACCGCATTTTTTTAATTAAATATATAAGCAATGTTTGGCTTTATGAATAGCTCAGCTGTTTGCACTTCCTTAAATGTCTAAGAAGTAAAGAACCTGAAAAAAAAGCAAGGTCAACAAATGCTAGGAATTGCAGAAACTCTAACCTGTTAACAAGAAAATAAATGAAAACTCTGTGTTTCAGCCACTCCACTGGCCTATTTACGACATAACCATCATTGGCTTAGCACTTGCTAACTTTACCCTTGATTTCATTTAAACAAACATTTTTTAAAACCTTCCAAGACACTAATTTCGGTTCACACCCTTTAAACTAATATTAATGTCTACATGTGTAGTGTAGGAATCCGGGAATACTGCAAACTAAAATGGACACATTTCAGTGTGCTAGTAATTCACTCACAAGAATTATCATATGAACAGTTTTTTTCTTTCCTTATTGACATTTAATTAAAAAAAATCCCATTATACACAAATCAAAGCTTGAAGCCAAGCTCTTTAAAAAGGTCACTCAAAATGTCCACATCTCAATTCAGTAGTTCTCTACAGCTAAACTTTTACATAGATCAATGTAAATGTCACAGCAAGGTCCTTGGGGTGATTCCACAGAAAGAAAAGGTGGAGGCATCTGCCCGTGCGGAATACTGACAAGCATTCCTTTCGAAAGTAAAGAACATGCTGTGCAGAGGTTTCATAATTTGAACCATGACCATATAACTACTGGTAAATGTTGGCAAAAGTGACTTTAAAGCTCTTCCATAGCTCCCTCTATTGGTCAACATTTATCCTTACACTGAGCAGGAGTAGAACTGTACAATAATCTTGGCAATGCGGTATGTGTGCTACCTAGAGGTAAATGGCAATTCTGTATCTGGACAATCAGTCAAACTGAATTTTAAATATATATATATATATAAAATAACAAATTTAAAGCCCAGAAAATAAGTATGAAATGTCGTCTCAAACATTGGCCACTGTAGAACGGAATGCAAATGGAGCTTGATATTTGAATAACCACACACATTAACTGATAAAATCGCTTTAAACTGGTCAGTCATTGTGCATCTGAAGCCTATCCTGTTAATACCACATTCAAGATAATGCATGCTCAAGTTATTCACACTTATAATATAATAATTTAAATGAATAGCCTATCAAAGCCAACACACCTACAAACATGTTTATAGGATATATAAGGAAAACTGAATTCTCAAACACAAAAAAATATGCAAACCTGCCCAAAAAAGTAGCTGGAGGACAGGATTAAATCTCTGACCCACAGTGACAGCCCAGCTGACTGGTGAAGTAAAAATAACACACTATACTACTTGTGCAGGTACAGTGTTTGCGATATCTGATTTAAAGGTTAGATCCGTCAGGTCTTCAATGGAATCTGAAAGTAGCTCTGTGTGTCTGGGATGACCTTCATGTTCACAACCCAAAAATCCATGTAAACACACTATTTTGTGAATGACCAAGTTTGACATTCACAGTTTGCTTCCAGCTGCTTCTGAATTAATGCACTGTGAGGTGACTGCGACTGAATAACAGTGTACACACTGAGGGGAAACCGTAAGGGTTATGGACTGAATGCTTTGTGGCATTCAAGCACAGTAAATAGGGAGCACCAGGGGCATTGCCATGGTGAATTAAAGGATCGCTGTTTTTTGCAAGCCAAAACACAAGGATTAAAAATAGGTACAGGTCCATAAGGTTTGCAGAATTTCACACCACCGGAACTGCACCCTCCAGGTCAATGCTAAGAGGACCTAAACTGACTCGAAGTGTATAATTGTGGATTACATAACAATACACAACAATAAAAGCACTGTGTGGACTGGGGCAAGGCACATTTTGTCTAATAGGAAGCATAGACAGAGACGTTTATGGGGCAAGGCACATTTTGTCTAATAGGAAGCATAGACAGAGACGTTTATGTCTCACTCATCAGTCAGTACTCCAAAGTACACATTTTTTTAAAATACCTACAGTAGCCAAGCCTCTAAGGAAACACAATATCTCCCAGAAATATCTGTTCATCACAGCACTTGCTTGTCCCACAGGAAACTTCTTCCTGTAAACAGCCATTTAACACTGATATTTACCAGACAAGTGCATTTTAAATATTGACCTTCAGAGGTCTCAGTTCTTCAAAAACTTGTCACAGATACTGCCATGATCTTACCCTTGATCCCAACTGTTTATCAATCTCAGAGTGCACATATTATACAAATAAACTCAGCACAGATTAAAGTTAAAATAACATGTTAAATGTACTCCCTGTGGATTAATTCTACACTATGTTAACATGCTGGAGCAGGCCTTTTTGCAATTACACCCTTGGACACCTATTTAACTGTCAGCCAAATAATAAATACCATGTGACAAGAATAAAGACAATTAAGTAAATTAGTAGCTCTACACAACAGGAGTCATTAATTGAAGCAATAAGTTGATTGCTTTTGATAGAGAAACTTTAACCTTAATCATCTGAGAAATATCTGCCATTTTAATTAGATTCAGTCATGTTAAATACACTCTGCTATGGCTCCCAGTGGCCTCATAGATTATATACACAACAGATTTGGAAAGAAAAAACTGCCTAGTCATGAAGTCACAATTTTTCTTTGATAGTGGTAGTCCTTGCCCATATTCGCAACAGTCAGAGTCAGACCAGTGGAAATCTAGAGCAGTCTGTAATAAATAATTGCTATAGAGATAATGGCACACTGTTCTAAATTACTCAAGTAGATCTCACAGCTGTGAATTATTCATACAAACCTGAAAAACAGATCCATTTAGCGCTCTCAGTGTGCACTGCTATTTCTGTCACAATCAAGACTACCATGGAAACTGGTTTTCTACAATTCCCTTTTCCTGGCCACTACACAGGGGCCATACTCACAAAAAATCTTATCTTTATTAATATTAAAAGTTCTTCTAAGAAACACAAAATGCCTAACCAAAAGTTATTCCTCAAAACCCTTAATAAAAAGGCAAAGAGAAACTTTTGTTTTTGGAATTTCCAAAGTAAAGGCAGTAGTTCATATGAAAAGCTACGCAATAGCAGTTAGTAAAATGCATAAACAATATGATCCTAACGTCATAAAAACTATACAATAAAAAACATTTTATTCAGTCCGTATTTATACATTCTGCCATGAGTAGTAGGGGTATAAGAAAACATCGATACACGTAAGCATCGCGATATTTTATTTGCCGATGTGGTATCATTTCTCAAAACGCAATATCGGTATTTAAAAAAAATAATAATTCACACAAGATTCATGGCGGTTGTTTCATTGAGTTTATATCCTGACTGCTAGATAAATAGCAGTCTCCTTACTGACTTGCACCGACAGCAATATGGTTTGTTTATGTGCGGTATGTTTTTCAGGCAAGAATATGTTAAAATGGCATTAAAAAGCTTGGGCACAACATGTGCTGTTTGTAGTTGCACATTGTGGCAGCGCATGGACGAGCACCTGCACTAGTGCTAATAATTATAACCAGATGAAGCTTCATCTATAGCTTAAAGAACAGTGCTATATACAAAAAAAATTAATTTACAGGTCTGCACTTGCGAGAGTGCATGACATGCCCGTCTTTCTTGCCTGACTACATTCTCTATCTTGATAGAAGAAACAATAGGGTTTCTTCCTCTTTATTTTCTAGCCTCCCTAAGATAGTAGCTTTTAGATGGAAAACACAAGTTAGCATGTAGGTCATGCTTTTACTGCTAGCGTAATACTAATGCTAATCCAAATAATATATTACAATAATCATCATGATCAGTCCCACTTCATATTAGGTGTCTTTAACGACTATGTACATATGTTAAAAAAAAAAAAAATATTAAAAACATTTTCCTTGTCAGGTACAAATGATACTAATTGTGTTCATATATTGCAAAACATTTGATGCTAAGGTGTGATACGAGTAAGGGCTGGCAAAGGTTTCATGGTGTGGGTAGGATAAGAAAGGTATTGTTAGCAGTGTCATCCAGGATGTAAATAATGCAAATCCAGATCCCACTGTGTTCTGGTTAAATGTATTTTCTTGTAATATGGTAGCGTGTTCTTAATGACAACTTTCCTGAATATCGTATCGCAACCCCTGTATCATATCATCAGATTCTTGTCGATTCACAGCCTTAATAAGTAGCAATACAGTCCACAAAAGTCACTCAATGCTTGATGTAAAATAAGACCTGGGAATGATATTTAAAGCTAATTTTTCTTGCATAGCTGCAATTGTCATGTGACCAAGTCGTACCAAGGACAAACTTTGATCTCTGGGCATACTATATTACTTGATAGTGAAGCGAACGCCCTTATTGCACTGAAAAACAATTAAAGGTACTCTTAAAATTAACACCTGTTGTCATTAAATATATAAAAGAAAAAAAAAATACATTTACACAGAAAAAAAAAAAAAACATTTTAAATTTGCCATTAGCACACCTACTGTCTCTCCCAAATAAGCTAGTAAGAAGCCACTTTCAGTCTTTGCGAATATAGACTCATCAGCCTCTAGCTAAAAGATTAATATACTTGAAAAGGCTTTTTAAAGTAAAGCCATAGAACAAGCCATTTTTTGGTTTTCAAAGGAATGTGTTAAAGGACCTTTAACTATTATTTGTTGGTGCCAGAGATTTAAATAAAGTCACTTTAAATTTAAAAATGACCTAGAAAGATCTCTAGAGTGTAAAAAAACAAAACAAAAAAAAACATTTCACTACAATGCATTGTTCACGGCCATTTCTAGCATGTTAAAGAGGTTTTTATATGCCTCACAGTGGGAATGACAAACAATTCTTTTGTCACTTAGGGATTGCTCTACCAGTCTGTATAAGTTTATGTAAAACAGTTGTGCCATTGGGTTTGAGTCAAATAAAATGAATTGCCTACATTCACAAATTCAAATATAGAAACAAACAACAAATGGATGATTTTATAATTAACTATTAATTCCAATATTATTCAAGGTATTGAAGTGAAGAAATGCAATACCTAAGATTTATACATATAATCTCTTAATCAATCCTCAATCTAAGGCAAATTAAATGTTGGGCAGAAATGTACATAAATAAAGCATGTGTATATATTGCTGACCACAACAATATGATTATTGACCATGATTTTACTCTCTAAAAGCAAGAATTTCCCAATATAAATTGTAAAAAAAATTGTTTTTTTGTAATAAATAAAATAAAAAGAACAAATGAATTAATATTGTGGAAATGTACATAAACGATTTACTGATTCGAATAATAGGAGCAATTCTCCAATAAGGACTGCAATCAATAACTCTATTATAAGACAAAAAGTTGCAGCTGGACATAAACCCTCTCATAAATAATCTAGTTTAAATATAATGACTATAGTGAGAGCAATAAAAAGAAGAGTAAATCCAGGCTTCCCAGTGCTCAAGTACTTATTTGGCCATAAAGAAGAAGAAAAAAAAATCTTATTAATTTATAAAAAAGCTTTTTATATTGTAACAGAAATATAACCTAACCACAAACTAGAAACTTAAAAAAACTCAGACAAAGCAGTAAACAAACTTTGATGTAGATGCCTCAAAGAAAATCATGATCATGATGAAGGATATGGTGTGTGCCCATAAAGCTCATTTAAAAGCATGTAAGGTGAGAAAACACTTTGCAGTTCTCCAGGGAGTAAGTGGATACACAAGTACGTAGACAAGCAATAAAAATGACACACTGAGACAGCAAGAGCAAAATGCCAGATTAAAAATAGACGCCTTTCAAACCCCTTGCAAAAGATACAAATGATTCCAAACTGCTTGTACAGAGCAATAAACAAATCTACATAAACTGCATATTTTTGGTGGAATTACTGTACACACACCTGCTCGAAACACCACGGTGTTCTTCTTGAAGCCTGAAAGCAACTGGAGGCTCCGGAGTAAACCTTTAGCAGTCAGTTTCACATGGATGTTAGACAGGGAAAATTTGGGAGAAAACAACATTGTGTCGACAAAAAAAGATATATAATCCAAATATATTCACACAAAACTAACAAGACCTCTGAGGCAAACCAACATTAAAAGCAGCTTCAGTGTGAATCCATAAGCGCATGGCTCAAAGCAACATTAGAGGAAGTTTACTGAAGCACCATGCTTAGATAGAAAAAAAAACAAAAAGATTTTGAAGGAAGGAGGAGAAAATTAAATTCCCGCTTTACAACAGTTCAGGTCTTGCTAGCTGTAGCCTAGCCAAAAAGAAAAGCCAGAGATTGATATGCAGGCAACGTAGCTCCTCTGACAGATGCAGACTAAGCAGGCAAGCGCAATCCACCCAGATCAAAAACAGGCTTTTATAAATCCGTGTACAGACAAAGCTCTATCCGCATCTCTCCATGGCACCACCACAGTGGAGGATGCTAGAGGAGAGAGGAGAGATGCGGGAGGGGTTGAACAGCACAGCATGAAGCTGTGACGTAGACCACCCTCTCTCACCTCCCCTTCAGATGCTCTCTCTCCTTCTCCTACTAGAGGAAGGGTGGGAGGATAAAAATGGCGGGGGTCAAAAGCAACAGCTCACAGCAAGCCTGTGCCTGCTTAGAGTGGAAATCAGTCAGGCTGGTTTCTAGCTAACATCCATATAAACATGGCTGGGTTCTATAATAGAAAGCAGTGAGTGAAACAGATAAATCTTCCCTAATACCAGAAATCTAGGGGAACTCTATAAAGAATAGTGTTTCCTAAGAAAAAAATTATTATAATTCTGAGAAAAATTCTGGATTCAAGAATAACCCATCATTGATATTTAACTTTTATTAAATGGATTACTACATATTATTTCTAATTTTCCAAGTCAAATTCCTGGCCTATTGTTAAATTATTAACCTTCTAAGACCTGAGCTTTGGTTTGGCTTGCATTTTAGATTTCTTCCAGTTATTTGGGGTTAGGAAGAACCAATAATTAGAATAACCATATATTTTCTTCGAACATGAAGCTCTTCTTGGAAAAAAATGATGTCACTTATGTGGACACTCGGTCTGTATCTACAGAAAACAATAAAGACACCATTGTGCACAACCCAGGTCGTAGGAGGTTTAATACTATCCTACACAATGTACAATGTCCCAACCCAAAGAAAACAAAGCCTGTATCTGCTGCAGTCATAATCTTAATAAAAAAATAAAAAAAATAATTTTACATCTTAAGTGTTTGTAGGATGATTCTGCAGCTAGTTGCTGACACCAGCAAATCCTTTAACACTTCAAAAACAGGCACATAACACTGGTTCTTGTAAGTGTGCAATTTTAATAATTCCAGTTACTGCAGTGAAGGTAGAACACGATCACTTTCCACAATCACTTAACTTATAAGCAAGTAAAGGAGAATTGCAGAACACTGGCAGTAACCAGGATAAAGCAACTACCGAAGATTGAATTAACTGAAGCTATAGGACATTTTACTGCAAGTAAAAACCTATTTTTGAAATTCAAATGTGGCCTATTTTGAAATATATAGTACAATGTGCAAGCCGAATACATTTTTGCTAACCAGGCACGTAACTGCTAAAAGCAATTCAATCTCAAGCAGGTGATACATTTATAAAGATGCATATAAAGTGTGACTTGGCAATGGCTGTGTAACCCATCTCAGCTGGGTCATATGGACTTGGCTGCAGAACACAGGCTTCACGCTGCTGAGACGACTCCTCGGTGGAGCACACACAGTGAAAACCACCTGCCACTATAATTCATATGAAAAAAACCTATGACTACAGGGAGATTTAATGCACACTCTGCATTTAACTATAGCACACACACACCTTTTCTGCACTCAGAGAAAGAGAGAGTTGATGATTATAGGGATTTTGGTATGTCATTTAAGTGATTTATATTTTGTCTAGATGAAAACTGTTAAATTGGTGTGGACTTAATAAAGGATTATGTAATACCAAGACAACATTTACCATATTTACCGTTTTATTTACTTTAGTTTATATATATTACTAATTTCTATAACTAATATATATTAAATAATACAGAGTCGATAACACTAAGGGCATTAAACTCAGACTATGAATGTTTTACTGACTTTTGAGTAACTACCCACCTGGTACAGCAGCAGTAATTCGAGCAGGCCTTGATGAAGTAGGGGGTTTTAAGACGCTTGCTGCAGATCTCACAGATAATTGTGATAGTGAAGATGCGTTTTTGTTTCCTGCAGAATCAACAGCACAGAACAAATTTTAAGTTCAACATTATATGGCTTATCCCACAAAGGCAGAATAGTGATTTTTTTTTAATAACTAAATAGCAGCACTCCCAGGTAGATTTTATATGGAATAGCAAACGTAAAAAATGTGTAAACACCATACAATTATTTTCTAAAATACCTTATGATCAAAGTCTACAGATCCAACACTTCTCTTGATAACAAATAAAAGCAAAATTAATCTGTTGTAAATATTTTCTACTTTTGTGGTAGAAAGTGTTCAAAGCAACACTAAAAATTAAACCATAAACTGATTCCTTAAGGAAACAGATACTGTATGGAATTAGCAGACTGTGGTTTGAGTTCAGATTTCAATATTTCATTAGTTAAAATGATAAAAGCCCCACTATAAACTAACAAAACTAAATCCCACTTCAAATTATCCACAAGGAAGCAATTCAGGGGAGGAAAAAAAAAAACAAAAAAAAACACATCCTGTGGAATCAACCGTACATTTTTTTTGCTTTTCCAAGTGTGTAGGTGTATACAATTAAAATCACCTTAAGAACAGTTTTACCACATGTTCTGATTATAAATAAAGGGTCTGTGTAAATGCAATATTCAAGCAAAACAAACAAACAAAAATTTGTAGACTGCTATATGTGGAGTTATTAGAAATATGCATCTTTACCAAAAGATGAAACTTTAGGAGACAGACTTTGGAGCCTAGTTCTTAATGAAGTTGTCCTGTTGGTGGGAGGTTTTCCCAAAGTTCCTGATGGTGACTCCGAATCTGCAAACACACACAATCACGAAAACACAATTGAATTCCACGTAAGTGTATTAAAGAGAAAGTGTTTACATTTAATGCACAAAACCTCATTATCGACATAGCTGCATCTATGCATCTATAGCTATTCTACACACATCTAGGTGTGCAAAGCTTTCCTCACACTAAACCCCTGACTAAAGCAATTTAAATTTTGAAGTTTGCATAGTATAATGCTTTATATATATATACTTATACACAGGATACATATTAAAGGCATTTTCAGAAGTTACAAAGAAGGATTTTCTGATGCCCAAAGACCCAAACATTCTAGACAGTTACGACCAAGATACCCTGAGGGATATTATTATTTCTAATACAGTAAATGCAATCATGCATAAAATATATATATCTGCATGCAGCAACAGCACAGGTTCCATGAAAACAGTGTCGGCCAAAAACTGTAAACGCTTTTCATTCATCTATGATGGTCTAACACAACTTACTTCTGTGTAGTGGCGTTTTAGATTTCCCATAACAGGCAGCTAACAAAGGAATGATACAGAGGCGATAGGATCCAATGAGGATGCATGTCAATAGAGTGAGATCACACTGAGAGCCTGCATTAGTTTGGGGGATCAGGGTAGAGTTGTCAAAAACGTACAAGGGAAATTCACTCCAGGTGCAGCTGCGGAGGGCCCCGTAAGCCAACATTAGCAAGTATTTATTCTACAAGTTGAGCAAAGAAAACAAGGTAGTCCAGTATACATAGAGCTTCTGGCCACTATTCTGTTTTTCTGCTCCTTTCAAGTGAACTGAAGTGGAACAAACCCAGCCTGCTAGACATGTGGGACTGAAGAGCCCCACACATAGAAAAGCAAAGCAATCCACCAATAAGGGAGCAGAAGGGTAGTGAGGATGCTCGGGGGGGGGAAAAAGACTCTGTCTGAATAGGACTCTGCTTTTCTGTCTGCACTGACAACACTGGCCTACTTCTGCTTGGCCTTAAAGCCAAAATTTCACAGTTAGAATATTTAGAAAAAAGCAATAAGCATACTCAGGGCCTTTTTTTTTTTTACATTGTGCCCAGATTACATGGGTGAACACTGTGATAATTGTTATTACGGGTCAGAAAATATCATGCCTTTATTCAGATATGAAAACATTTGAGTACATCTGCTCCATTTTAGTAAATCCTATAGGAAAGACTAGACTTTATCAGAGCTTAAGATTCCAGCATAAAAATGTGGGTCAAACACTGAACTATCTACCCTGACTAGTTACAGCTACCATTTCATTTCATTACTGTCCATCATACAGTCTATGTAAAGCACAAAAGAAGCTTTCATAGATGGAGAACTGAAGCACATTTTTTTGCATCCACATCCAACATGAACTCTGACAGCCCTACTTATCTATTTTTACCCCTCAGATTTGGCATATACTGATATGTGCAAAGTGACAGCAGTGTTTGATAGACTTCAAAATAAACACTAGGGTATAACTAATAACTCTTGGTATAACTAAGGGACCACATTTTATTTTGACCAATTGTACTCTCTAAAAATATAAACTATTCTAAAATATTGGCCATAAAGTAAAAATATAACCAAGACATTTAAATGCAAAAAAAAAAAAAAAGTCTATTGTTTTCATATAAATGTTGTCATAGATTAAAATTAAATTAACTGCCAGTTTAGTCAGATCACATTGGTCTAAGAAAATATTAAAGTCATTTTTTACCAGTCTTTGTGTGTCCACTGGAAGCACTCAAGCTTTTAAGTTGGGTTCTTGTTTTAATCGGAAGTTTGGAGGTTGATGAATGTGGGTGGCCAGCGGAAACAGAGAATCTGGAATCGGTTCCCCCTGAACCCTTGGTTCCTGCACTTACGGCAACACGCATGCCTGGATTGCCTACATAAAAAAAATAATATGTTGTTGTTGTTTCTGAGGCTGTACATCAATAACAAATTAAGGCAAGTCAAAGCAATTCAAACAAACAGCAGCTGCTAAAATAAAGACAAAATTAAGACAAAAGTAAAAAACAAATGTATCCTTTACAAATACTTAAAAACAGTCTAATGATATAGGGAATTGTCCACCAAAACTGACACCCCATGAAACCTATGGAGGCCCAAACCATGAGTATTAGAACACTGTAGAAGGTAATTCTACTGCACAAATAGCAAAGTCATTTTTTACCATTTTCCTGCCCTTGTATCAGTGACGAACAATGATCCTTTCTCTATATCTCAATCTCACTTCTTTGCTGTTAAAACAGTGAAAAGTACCATACTAAACAAACAATCCACATCAGGGAATGATTTAACACAGCACTCATTTCCTTCCAGTGTTTTTTCCATTAGCCCTACGACTTTCCGGTCTCAGCTGACCTTCTCAGTGGGCCTCCAATTTTCTTCTGTAAGTACAAGAATGGTCAGGGAGGACAGAAATGGGAGTGTTTAAATAAAAGTCTGTAAAGGTGGAGAAAGCACATCTGTATCCTCTGCTAGTCCTTTGGGAACATGAAACAAGATTGGTTCATCAGAAACAGGAACGTCTGCTCTCAATAGTGTATGGTATTCACATCCTTGTGGTGTAAATAAGAATTGAAACAAACTACAAACTAATTTTAGTCTCTTTAGACTCCTAGTCTCTATGTATATGTATGTATATATATATATATGTGTAGACACACACACACACACACACACACACACACACACACACACACACACACACACACACAAAAAACAGTGCAGCAAGGGATTAGACATCAAAGCAGCTGTTATTTTGGATAGGTATGCTAAAACACTGTCCACAATTTAGGTGTTTGTGAGTCACATCTATTAACATAACAAAAAACATAACACAAATCACAACATATAAAACACAACACAATCATTATTAAAAAAAGAAAAAAAAAAAAAACCACCATGCTGGACTCTATCCAGTACAAACAGCAAAATAACTATATTTAGAAATTAGTTAACATATAAAAAAAGTCAGTGAAAGCACCAATTTTACTTTTTAACTAAATGTATTTAGATAGAATTTACTGACTAAGAGTGGTTTCAGTTGTAGGTCTTTTCACATTACAAACTTTTTGCTATTAACATGATTTAAAAATCTTCAATGCTCCATGATTACTAAACGACTGCAGTTAATAAGCTCAAACAAAAAGAAAATCAACCATATGAAAGCATTTTCCATACCAGATGTGCTCAGTTTGCTCTTTGGAGAAGGCATGTCAGTGGTGGTGCAGCCATTTTTCTGTATAGTGCCAGGCTTAAGCTTGGATGCAGACAGAGTCGGTGGTCGAAAGCTTGCAGCTGGAGTCTGCGCAGGCAAAGCACCTCCTGCACTGGATGACAATGGCTGAGAGCCAAGATTGCGTTTGCGCCAATCACACAGCGCTGCTCCTACTGGCCGGGACGGGTCTGCCTGCAAGAGGAGCTTCCTTTCATTCACATTCTTCTATGAAAAATGAGTGAAGTCTGTGTGCCCCAAACACTACAGTTGGCCTTAACAGATCATTTGAGAACACAAAGGCTATTCATTCAAACATGATTGATTATGGCCCTAATTATAATAATTTTTTATTTACCCGATACAAAATCAGCTAAATCAGTAACAAACTTGGTTATACTGGGCAAGTTAGAGGAGAGATACTTAAGTACATGCATTGAGACACAATGCATTATTATATACTTTGTCTGGTTTTTCCTTCAACTTTAAGATTATATATGACTCCATAAAATTCATACTTTATAATTCTATTTATAAGTCACTATAATTTAGGAGGCATCTGCAAATGTGTTCAATATAAAAGTTATAGTTATTAACAACATTCATCAAAAACACTACTGTTTATTTCATTTTGCAAAAACATTTAACTTACTTTTGGACTGGTTTTCTGTGGTTTCTTGAGACATTTTTCTTCTCTAAAGGAAGTATGTTTGTCTCCATGTTTGGTCAGACTGGTCCGACTCAGAAAACCTTCTATAGATGGGTTTTTTGCACGAGTGAAGGTGTTTGCAAGCGCAGAAATCTGTGATTCCTTTACAGTTGTGTCTAAATTTTTTTTCGATGAGCTTGAAGTCTCAGACCAGGTGCGAGGCCGGGATTTTGGAGCAGGCGCAGTATCTTGACAAGTGGAGGAGCGAGTTCTTTTAATCACAAAGTTCTTAACCCTCTTAAGGCTACCACTTGTGAGAGTAGAACTGGAAGAAACTGCAGAGGTAGATTTGGTAGATGTTATGCTTTGCATGGAATGAGAATGTCCAGTCTGGTTTTTGTTCTGTTTTGTATTTGATGACACACTGGCTACTGTTGAACTTGATGGCTTTAAAGTACTAGTGGTTCTACACATTATTTTAGATTTTATATTACTAAAGTCAGGCTTGGTATACTTCTTAGTGTCTACCTTATTGCTTTTAGTGGATGCAGTCAATGATGTTTTAGCTTTTTGAGAGACAGAACTTTGTTGTTCTGCCATGACTTGAGTCAATGGACTCCCAAAATCAGTCTTACTCTTGGTGAGAGGAGAGTCTGAATAACTAAATGTTTTCGAGCTCATACACTGAACAGGAGTAGAGGTTTTGACATTACCACTGATGTCTAGTTCCTCTGAGGTTGGAATTTGGAATGTTTTTCCTTCAGCCGACCCAGACTGAGCAGATCTTTCAGCTTCTACATGACTTTTTTTTAGATTAACTGGTGTGACACAATCAGAATGATTAAACCGTGCAACCAAATATGAAGCTCTGTTTTCTCCAGGTCCATTATTAGGAATTGTTTGAAAGACATCCTCTTCCATAGTAAATGTCTGATTGCTTGGCTGGATGAAGGTTAATCCAAAGTCAGGATGTTTGCTGTTTTGTCCTGAAGCATTGAGCATGTTATTAGCAAGACCCTCACAAACATCAGGCAGCAAGCCAGGCATCAGACCATCATCAGAAGGAATATCTAAAGATTCCTCCAGGACTGAACCACTAACTTGTTGACCAGACTCATGAATGATAAAACTGTTTCCTCTAACTGGCATCTCAGCAGAGCTCACAGAGCTGCAGTTCTCACTGGAGCAAGAGCGTAATAGAGTAACAGATCGTATGACAATGGCCTGTTGTGTGTCAGTGTTGGCGAATGTCTCTAAAATACCATCAGATTTCTTTACGTTGATACCACAGACATCGCTCATGGCCATTTCAGAATCAGTACTGCCATTTTGCAGGCCTGAGATCATGAAAGTTACATTCTGATTAGAGTTGTCCGCTGCAGTTTTTATGCAGCTGTTAGATTGTATATCCAATTTAATTATGCCTGAAGTTGAAATCATTTCACTGCTAGACTCCTCTGTCATCTCTACATCAGCAGGGCTGTTGGTCTTGCCATGACCGCTACTGTCTTTTGGTAAATCTGATGAAGAGTCACACAGGCAAGTAATCCCATTTCCATTTTGGTCCTCTTTAAATAATGAGAGGTGCATAGTGCTTAGGGGAACCTCCATTGCTTTGGCTGTCTGAGTTATTTTAAGGTCAGGTGAGCTGACATCCATGTCCAAACATCTTTGGTTTGACTGCATTCTTTCCTTGTGGTAAGTCCTCTTGTGGGAAGTCTTTACATATCAGTCAAAGTAAACAACCTACAATGGAGAAAATATATTTTAATACTTAAATGTTCAATATTTAATAATCAAGGTTCATGTAAAAGATACATTAGCTTTTGGTGTCTAGACAATTCTCAAATACACCTATAATCTAATCTTATACTAAACAGGACTAACCTACTTAGTTTTAGTAGTTTCTTGTTAGGGCTATACATGGCATACTTAAATGTATTTTAGGAATCTTAAATAAAATCTCATATAGTGGTCCAAGATGATCAAATATATCAATTCAGAAGATCTCTAGGTTGTGATGCCAAAATCCACAGAAGTACTGAAAACACCACCCTACCATTGTTATGATGGAGAAAAATCAGCCCAGTAATAAAAAAAAAAAACCCCCCAAACAAAAAATAAAGAATCAGACCAAGTTCAGCACGATTCATACACTAAATCATATTTGGATTTTCCGCACAATGTATACTGGAAATATCTTTTTGAAAAGATTTAAAAAAAAACAAAAAAAACATTAACTTTCTATATTATTTATTGTTTATAAATAATAAAAAATAAACAGTAAATAGTAAAAAATAACAATAATCTTCATTGTGACCTAGAAACTCATGTTGCTTGATAATTAGGCAACACAATCTCTCGAGAATTAATGTTTTATAATCAATTTACTGAACAACTTCTCTTCTAGCAAGCATATGACACCCTATACATTTTTAATATCTCCAAGGATACCTTTGTATAAGTAACAAGGGTTGGACTGTGTCTCTAAACTTCACTGTTAACCCTTCTTACATGTCTAATTGAAATGATTTTCTAGGATCAGCCTTAAATATTAACCAAATCGCTGGTTAGGTTTACAGACAAATATGGCAAAGTAAATAGAAACTTACAAGAAACCACCAAAACTGAGCAGGTTCAGTTCAGACAATGGCAAGCCTTTTATATTTAAAAGTCAACAGCAAATGCTATTTAAATGATGCTGTGTAATATTTAGAACTTGGTAGAATATAAACAGCTAGGTTTTCAACACTGTACCTTGAATATTTCAACATTTCATTCCATGGGTTAAAAAAAAAAAACAAGCAGAAGAAACATGCGCAATTTTTAAACTTACATATGATACTTATGTGCCCTTGGATTATTTATTTCATTTGGAAGGTTAAAGCAGATGAGCTTTTTGTAAGAGTAATAAAACAACATTTTACATTATATAAAAAGATAGATAAAAAGATTAGTGGAAACGGACAGGGTTTGGGTTATTAGTATGACATTTTTCATAATATATACAAACTTATAAAGTCCTTTGACTGCTTATCACCTACTGCTCATAAACTCAGTAGTTAAAGTGGAGGTCTGATTTTTTTTTATATTGCTGATGTAGCTCTAGACTAACCCCTTGTGGATTATTCAGCATCTTGGACGACAATATTAAATATTTTACAAGCTTCAAAACATAAAACAGGTTAAAATGGGAGGTCACGGCTTTTGCCATAACCACAGTCCATAGAGGTAGAACTTGCTTGGTATGATTTCTTTAAACTGCTGTATGAAAGCCCTGCACAGTAAAGTACAGTAAAAGAAGGAGGGTGTATAGGCAGGGGGTAGCAGGAAAATCTTAGCTATTCTTTACCAGGTAAAGATAAATCAGCAAAACAAATCTTTTACTTGAAATATTTAAAAAAATCAAATCTATGGAAATGTTTAGCCTGAGGGGAGACATACGTTTTATAATTTTGTCCAACAAAATATCTGTGTGAACAAACAAATCAGTAGACCAACGTCTTGCTTTATGTTGGCAAAGAGGGAGGTGTCGGTCACATGTAACAGGTACAGACAGGAGAAAACAATGTTTACCCACCAGGTAAAGGTTCATGTCTGTCTGAAAGACCTGAGACAGATGCTTTAAATTACACATCAGGACTAGCTGTAAGGCTGGGTTTGCCTCTTCAGGAGACTAAATACACTTGTGGCATTAGTATAGAGTTAACCTATATGCTTTCATTCAATGGCAAATGTATGCCCTATGAAATACGGAAAGCAAAAGGATAACTTCCTTCAATACATTTATTTTGGGTCTGAAATTAACCCATATATAATTTACATTCAAGTGACCACTGTAAAAGATATAAATCTAGTTCTAAAAAATAGAAAAGATAAGAGAGAAGCTTGAAAATTCTTCTAAATTAAACTATTGTAGACAATTTAACATGAAAAGTTCTAGAAATTATACACACATACACATGGGAGTAGAAGTATGCTTTTCAGTCCACACAACCATAAATATAGTGGAATTTTCCTCATGTTAATTATACTAGGGAACTTTTTTTTATTTAGCAATCTCACTAAACATTACCTGAGGGACAGACTTTTAAACCTTGGCTGCTCAAGTAAGACATGAAACAACCACCTCTCTGTTAACACTGCCATGAATGGGACAATCACTGTAGTCATATACCAGCACACCTTTATTGGGACAGGAGTGCTTTCAAAAGCCATAAAAATGAGAGCAACATTTTTAGGTACATAGACCTCATAAAAACAGTTAAGCAGGAGCTACTCCTGTCTGCTTAGATTTTATTTACTCTGAACCTTTACTGAGGGACACAATAATGCTCCTGTTTATATTGTCCATACACCACAAAAACGATGTCTCAAAAAAAAAAAAAGGATATATTTTATTGACTTACACATCATGATATCACATAGTATTATGCACATGTTTACTAACAACAACAAGTAGCTTTTTTTTTTTAATAGTACAGCTTTACATATCTGATCCTTGCTATAAATAGCTTCCTGAATGATTCCCTTGATAAAAGAATGTTGACATTTGCAAAATAGCAAAGTAATTATCCTAGCATCTAGCTCAAGTAACTTTGGTTTAGTTAGTTGCTTAGTTTTTACTATATGCAATGCAGTTGAAAGGTAAAACAAACTTACCAGCTCTGTTCCACAGTCCTCCCTGAATCAAGATCGTTTCTCATAGAATTGATCCAATCAATGATATGGCAAAGTCCCAAACATATCGCTCATCTCTTAAACATAGTCCTCAAATATTCATCTACCAGCCCCCCAACCTAGAGCTGAACTTGCCAGAACATCATTATCACACTGCTAAAGTGTGGGCTCTTGGTCTCAAAGCAATCTGAATTTATTCCTTGCCTAAGAAATGTTTTCACCTTTGAACAATCACACTGTACTCATTCTAATACGCCTTTGCACGGTTCAAGGTCCAACTCAGGCCTGTGGTAATGTTACAAGGCTAAGTTTACCAAAGAGAGCATTTGGTTACCTTATCCCTAGCAGGACCTTTGCAAAGAGGGAGGGGTTTAAACATGGCAGGACAGAACAGAACGGCATTCGCTGTTGCTATGCGACTCAAGGCCTTCTATTATGAAAGAGTTCAGCGCACCCAGCTTTTTTGTCCATAGCTGAAACTGAGAGCAAGCATGCATGCCCACATAAACATGCAAATAATCAGTTTAATAAGCAAAATACAAATTAGGAATAAGTCATTCATTTTGTTTTCAAATATGATCACCATAATTACTGATGTGTATACAGTACATAGACTTTTTTCTTTAAACATGCACATGATTCCATGTACATTTACCAGAAACAAATGACATGAACTGATTATCTGTCTTCAATACAATTCTCTTTTTGCCTAATCCAGACTAGCAAAAATGTGTAATCATGGATAAACAGTAATAAATGAATAAATGAATACCAGCCTGTAGAAATTGTGCAATGGATTTCAATCTGGGAATAGCTTTGTAAAATTGGACACAGTTCAGTAATTATAAACGTATGCTCTTGAAGCTCAGGCACGAGATTGCTGGCAAAGAGCGTGATAAATGATTCACAGCCATGCATGCATCAACCACAAAATAAACACCAGCATAGAATTTCACACATATCCACTGATTATAGCTTATCATGACTATAAAACCCAAGCCAAATATTTGGTAAGATAACGTTAGGGAGAAAATTACTGTGTACTTAAGCAACAGTAGAAAGTTGGGTCAGTGTGGTCAATTACAACCTTCTTTCAAAGAAATGAACATCACTTTCTTCCATTTGCATACACCGTATTCAAGCCATGAAATCTTTCACATGTCCGTCGAAAACATATTCTTTACTTTGCATACCTATATAGACCTTCTGCATGACACATATTCATGATTAAACCACCTTTCATTTTATCTTTAAGTGAACCTGCTCCAAGATTTGCTTTAAAAACTTATTTAAATTCCTTTTGGATCCCCTACAATGCCCTAAAGGGCAAACATGCAGTAAGTCGAGACACAGCATGCTAAGACCTACCCGAGTTTTTCTCGTGGCACAGAGGAAGCATGTAATAATTTGTACATGCGGGACAACGTACCAACAAATATCCTTTATCGTTCCTGATTTTTTCATACAACAAGGTACAAAAAATGTGCTTATTACAGCACTGGGGTGATTACATGACAGCCAGAAAAACAGCTTTTGAAGCTATTTCTAGTGACTTGTGTCTCTCCAACTCTGCTTTCCCATGAGGTCAGAGCTCCTTTAGTGGCACGGTCTATTTTCTGAACACTGCGAAATGCATTTTTTTGCACCTGATTTACACTCATCAAAAAGACAGCCTTGGATTCCTTGGACTGCTTTCCAGAAATAGTGCAGAGGGGCAAGCAGCCATAGAGTTATGGTATGTTATGAATCCTTCTTGGGACAGAGCAGATCAATGTATAAGCATGCTGTGTAGTTTACACATCATAGCTCCTTTCCTTTGGTTTTTGCTCCCCTCATTACAAACACCGTAGTCGTTTTTTAAACAAATAACAAATACTGATATCAAAGTTATATTCTCATGCACTGTTACCAAATATGTATTTGCATATATGCACTATTTCCCAAGATTTTAGCACCAGTCTGTCAACAAGGACATCTTGGTGTGCAGCTGTTACATATAGTAATTTATAAGAATAAAAGAAATATTTGCAATTAATTACTAAAGCTTGTTAATAAACAAAAAGCCAAACTACATACGAAAAACACACAACTGGAGTTCATTTAGCGCAATATTAATGCGTTTTCGTTCCTTTCTTTCAGATGTTTAGTCCTTTTTTTTTTGGTACCGTTTTTTCTGCAAAAATCGACATGCACCTCACCTGCAGGAGAACAGTACACAACACACAAACGCGCACGAGCTCCGCACTCTTCTCACCTGCGGATAAATAACGTCACTTCCGGGATAGCAGCCCGAGCCCATGGTTTAATACAAACTTGGTGTTTTTCTAACTTTAAACTTTTATAACACAAGGATATTATATACAAATTCACCCACAAATTTATATTTGGTCATGTTTAATATTTTTCTTTGCATGCATGTAAAATGGTATGATGACATTGTCATACGCTTGCGATGATCTAAAAAACAAATCATTAGTCAGGAAAGTAGAAAGTAGAAGTAGCTCTATCAATACTTGTTCCATTCACGAGTTTGTTATCAGGCCCTTAATGGTATGCAGAAGGTGTGGCAGATGTGTGGCCACACTATGACTAATCTTTCAAAACGATTCCCAGAATATATTTAGGAATATATTTTGCACACCCAGACATGTGTTAGTTTGAAATGTATATCAAGCATTTTATCCACTACTATAATTTGTTTTAAACAAGACTATGTACATTCATTCTCTGCAGCAGAAGTACATTTGTTAATTGTCAAACCAAAAGTTCCTTAAATTCTTATTGTCTTGCTATTTTAACAATTTTTCTACCAGGTTTATATTACTATGAACTGTATGTAAAATTGTATAAATATGCATACAGCATCTATATATTTTCTAAGAATAACTGGACAATGCTTAAATAATATATGTTAGACATCTTTAGGTTCAAAGGCACTTGGTCTGATCTTCATTTCCACTGTTTTGAGAGAGTACCACCAGCCATGCCAGGTGTACCACACAATCCCGTTGTCTGTCACTGCACTGTAAGGCCCCTTATAGTACAGTCCATTCAGATTGGAAGAGTGACATCTAGAGGAAGAATCATGTAAGAACTTGAAACAACATGCATACATGCTTATAATACTGTATGTAAAATTATTTATGGCATTGAGAGGAATTTGTTTAACAATAATATTTAGCATTACCAATAACCACTTGGTGCTGGCTATTGCTGTAATCTTATAGGCATTAACTGTTTTATTTTTTTAATCAGGGGTTTCCTGAATAGTTTGAACTGAATATTTATTAAATAGCTTTTTATATAACAAATGCATTTAACAGACCTGTTAAACCACCAGCCAGACATATCTTCCAGAGCACAGTTACGCTCATATCGATCATTGTCCTTATCCTTTGTGCTGAATTTCATGCCCTGGTGACTTGCCCATCTCTGCACCTCAGGGTTGTAGCTGCCCAAGAGTGAATCTCCTGCATTACCCGTGTATCCACCAAACAGCAGCTGGTAATGATTCTAAAACCATAAAGACAAATGCCATTTAAACATGAGCATATATACATAGGTACTAAATGAAGAAATTATTTATTTTCTTAATAGTCGAAAGAAGAAACCAGGTGCTACCTGTTCATTGTCAACTTGAAACTTTTTGTACACAGCAAAACGATGACTGCCGTCAAAGTCTTCTAAGTCAATTCTCAAGCTGTAATTATCTGTCACATAATCGTAATATATTACATATGATATATAATTAAGAATAAACAGTGTTGTTGTACATATTGATATATATTTACCCTATTTTTCTTTATTAATGATTTAAACTTCTCATATAAAAAAATATCCCACCTTGGGAAGTTAAATAATGCAGGTTGTCATTGCCTAACCAGAACTCTCCATTTGCAGATTTCATATCACCAAAACCAGTTTTATAATCATTCCAATCCCTATAACAAAACAACATTCAATTCAGCAGGAAAGATCAGTAATAGAAACATCTTGCTGAGTTTCTGTATATGTATATAATTTGTCATTTAGAGGTTAGAAAATGTTCATATCATATGTAAGCTGTTAATTGATATTTAATATTAAAGTCAAAACATTTTTAAAGGAATAAGGTGACATAATTAATGATCTGATTTAAATAAAATCATCAATTTAATAGAATTAACCTGGACAGGTTTCTATAGGTAAGAATAAAGCTGTTTTAAAGCTTTATAAAAAATGTATAATGTAACACATGTACTCACCTGTCAAAGGATTCATTTCCATTAGAGCGTCTTTGAAAGACTGTCCATCCGCCTCCATCTTTCATGTCACAGTACACTCTGATCTGAGATGGGCTTATTTCAGGTTTAATGATATAATATCCACTCTTCTTGTAATCATTACTAAAAATCTGAGCGCAGTCTGGAGTTAAATAATAATGAAAGAAAAAAAATCATCAAGCACTTTGTTTGAGCAAAATAATATAAACAGAAATTATACAGATAAACATTAATGACCTTTATATTGTTTATCCTCTAAATCAAAAAAGGTACTTTCATTTAGAGGAAGTGGAGGCTGCTGATTGAGGTTTAGTAAGTGCTGGATCATCTCCTGCTGCTTAACAGCACGAGCCTCCATATTCCTTAACTGTGCCTGCAGCTTGTCTCGCTCCTGCTGACATTCATCAGAGGACTACATACAATTTTTTTAAACAAACAAACAATAAAAATTATTTCCAGACACTGTATAAATAAATAGATAAATAAAAAAATTATCAATCTTAAAAACTAATCAATGAATTACTTTTAAATGAATATTGTGAGCTCAACAAAGTTAATAATACTTACAGAATCAACCAGGCTAGAACAAAAAAACAGCCAAATCACAAAATAATGCCTGTTTGCCATCATAACAACCAAACAAATTCAGAAAAGAGACCGAATGTTTCACTGCACTAGTTGGAAATCTATTTTTCAATACACAGACTAAAGATATTTCACCTGTCTGGTCTGCCTTTTAACATCTGCAGGGACTGCCAGGGTGTTTTATGGGTGAGTCAGTCAGAAAAAATGCAGATGAACAGATCTACAAAATCAAATTAATAACCTCTATAACCTTAAACTTAAACCACCCATTACTTCATACATCATGGTTTAATTCTTTAAAAATTATGCAAGAAATACAACATTTAACTCATTCTTTTAAACATTTTAAGAAAAAATTTAAAAAGATTCTAAAAAAGCCTGGATTACTTTCAAAGATGAATACCTGATTTGATACACACATGTGGGTGTGTGTGTGTGTGTTAAAGGTTACTGTGAACCATACTGCACAGCAATGCAACCACAGCCAAGCACATCTTTCAGAAAGTACACAGGGAAACTCAGGATTTTCACATTTTTGTGTGCTATAGATCAGAAGCAATAATAATAATAATAATACAGTTCCTGTCAAAAGTTTGGAAACACCTAAAAACTTAGTTTTTTTAGACACATGCAGGTTCCCTTTGTTTATATGCAACAAACTAGGTAAAAGGTGAATTTGACAGAGAATAAGTGGAACAAATTTTTGTAGCCAGATGATATCAAAATTGAAATTTTTGGCTCTAACAGAAAAACTTGTATGAAGTAAGATGGAGAACAGGAGAGATGTTAGCAGATTGCCTCCCACCTATAGTCAAACATTGAAGAGGAAGCTTAATGATTTGGGCTTGTTTTGCAGCAGAGAAGGTTGGAGACTTAATCCGGGTGAAAAGAATAGTGAATCAACTGGGCCACCAATTCATACTACAACACCATGCAATTCTACCACAATGCAAGAAAACGATGACCTGAAGCATATGGTCAAGCTCTGTAAGTGTTATTTAGAACAGTTGGTGTTATAGAATTGCAAAATCAGAAATAAATATGTGGGAGTATCTAGTGAAAAACACCTTCTGTAAGTTTTACAAGAGTCATGGCAAAATATTTCAGCTGGATTCTTGGAGAAATCTCAGTGCTTAGTATAAAGCTGCTATTCATGCTAAGGGATGATTTTTTTTTTATAATAATAGTGTGTGTAATAATAAATAAAATAATAAATGATCTGCCCATGTATTTATTTGTTTGGTCAAAAAAAATATTCATACCATAAAATTACATAGTTTGTTGCATATGAGCAAAAGGAACATCTATGTGTAAGACTAGGTGTTTCCAACACACACACACACACACACACACACACACACACACACACATAAAACAACTAAATAAGATAGAGCACAATAAACATTAGAAAAAAACAACTTTATTAGTAAAAGGATAATAAAACAATATTAAAGATAAATTACATAAATTAATCATAAAACTACACATAGAGGTATAGCAACAACATGAATAAAAAGAAGTATACTTAGGTTAATTATTAAAGTGTGTTATCCCCAATCTAGTGAAAGTGCTCATAGAAATGAAAAATTTTATATTAGGAGATATAGACAGCTTTGCTTTAAAAACAGCTCGCACCGACACAGTAACAGCTTTATCAGCATGTTCAGTCCCAAGTCAATCACCAGGGAGTACACGGACTTGGACAGTCCCTGATGTAAGATTCGAGTCTCCCAGTTAATACTTCCATCAGTGTAGTATAAGTGGTTAGCTAGAGTGAGAAATCCAACAAACAAAAAATTAAACACATTAAAGCATGAATGTTTCAAGGCTCCAGGTTAAGTAGTGATAAACATTAGATAAGACTTACTTTATTTAGAACTGGTTTTGTTGACAATACATCATAAATAGTTGGCAATGTAATGTGCTGGTAAAAAAAAAAATTTGTGCTCATTATTAAGTAAAATAAAACAAACATAAGAATAAATGGCAAACATGGATTTAATTTGCGCTAATTCTGTATTATGAACACTTACTGCTTGTGTTGTTTTATTCATGCATTTCATAGCTGGTGTCCTTCGATCATCCAAAAAGAATGGGTCTTCCCAGTGGTCATAGTTCGTTTCAAGCACATACCATCTTCCAAGTTTCACATTAATCCTACAACATGAAAGTTACATTAGCTTCTAAACCAGTGGTACCCAGTAACCTTCCCTCAAAGTATCTTAGTGTGGATATAATACATATTTTTAGTATGATAGTATGTGAGCTTACTCCCAGACATCCAGTGTATTGACTCTAGTTCTGGTTATCACACAACCCTGGCCTGTCTGGTTTCCACCTAGAATAAAGTAAGCTGGTGCAAGCAACTTGGTCAGAGCCAGCTGTTTTTTGGCATTTTCATAACTGATAAAAAAAATACAAACATAATGATTAGGCACAAAACAAGAAGGCCAGCTTAGACACTTAGAAAACAGCATTTAGAACAGGATAAAAAATTATTAATTATTTCGATTTCAACAATTGAAAACATTTGAAATCATTTATTTCAAATCAAATTGGGAGACTGACTCAACCTGGTTGCATTTTCCAGGACTTTTCTTGTCAAAAAGCTCATCCACATTCCATCTCTCTTTCCAAGAATCCATTCCAGGATACCTGAAAGAAATGATATAATGTTCAGCAAACAAAAACTTTGCCAACTGAAAGGACTGTTTATGGTTTATGTATTTACACACACACCTAACCGAGCAACAGTAAAAGACCACTGTAGGTAGGATGATAAAATCAGCATGAAGATTTTACACATCCCGGTTAACATTGCTATAATGTCAGATAATTTTTCACCATTAAAGTGAAATAGCAACCAACAAACATTTAAGTAAAAAAACAAGGAATATTTTAGGAGAAGAAAAGAAAAGGAAAAAAACCTAAGTATGATACAGTGTTCAGAATGAACCATTGAATTTGGATTCATGTTCAAAAGTAATTATCATACACTTGGCATTAGTGAATTGATTGAGTTTTATTTCATCATAAATTAAGATCAGCTGTCCACAAAGAGCTTACAAGCCATGTACGAGCCTGTATGGAATATCAGGCATCATGGAACACTGTGAAGGTCTTTTTCAACAAGTGAAAAAATGTGATTACACAATAGCACTACAATGATGTAAAAAAAAAACAAAAAAAAAAACAAACAAACAAAACAAAAAAAACAACAACAACAAGCAGCGTTGTCATGGAGGCTGTCAAAAGACCTGCGGCAACATTAAAAGGACCTGCAGGACTATACAAGTTCTGTTCACTTTCTGAATGTGACCCAAATCTTACATATTTTATCTGGGCTTCTGTTGGGCAGCTGAAGATAGTGAAAATCTTAACCTTCCTGCATGTTAGTGATAACCTATCAATAACCAAAAGCTATAATCCAAGTGAACACAAGTTGTTTTTCATAAAATGGTCAATGTTTTGGAATGGCCTAGTTAGAGCAAAGATCTAAATCAAATTTAAAAAAACTGTAAATTTATTTAAAGAGAGCTGTGCAAAAGGAATACCATTGCAATCTTATAAATCTGAAACATTGTTGCAAAGAAAGTGCAATAATATCAGAATTAAAGTGGAATAAAACAGGATGTGCCAGATTGGGAAACCTGCACTCAAGTTGACTGAATGCTGTACCAAAAAGCAAATGGTATAAAATTTTATTTAAGGAGAGATTACCAAAAAGATTGCCAACTCACACAAATCACCAAGAATTGGTTACTATATTATATTAAAATTAAATTTTTTTATATAAAAATTGAAACTTTTTTTTTTTTTTTTTTGGTTTATATCTTTCTTTTTTAACCTGCAATTTTACCAAGCATGTGTGTTGAGATTTTATACCTAGTGCAACACACACTATCATGTTGCTACCATGTTTTTGTCACTGCTGTGCTGCATACTACTTAATCATTGACTATTCAGTGGTGTTTCTATGGTGGTCCATTTCCAATGATTTATTGATTTATGAGGAAGACAGCTGACCATTTCTGTAGCAACAGATGAACTTTAGTCAATAAACATAAAACTAAAAAAGCACTTTTAAATCCGACATGATAAAAAATGACTTTACAATGCATCTTACCTATGTATCCTCCATCAACATCGAAACGTTCATTCATGGTTAGAGTGAATTCTCCCTACAAGCAAACACAAATAACTTTATGTAAAACAGAAAGAAAGAAAGAAAGAAAGAAAGAAAGAAAGAAAGAAAGAAAGAAAGAAAGAAAGAAAGAAAGAAAGAAAGCAGGAAAGAAAGAAAGAAAGAAAGAAAGAAAGAAAGAAAAGCAGTTTAGTGACTTTACAAGTCCTGAAACACTTACAGGTCTTATACCAGTGAGCATTCCCACATATCCTGCAAAGCTGGTTGATCTGAAAACTGTTTGGTTGTTTCGCCTGAAGTCAATGTTCACCACAAGCGGCTTGAGCTTCTCAGTTATTGTCCAAGTTTGGTTTTTCATGTCCCAACTACAGGAATAAAAACAACCTGAGTAAATCTAACATAATTCCCAAACACATACAAAACAACTACAGTAAAGAATATAGGTTATAAATCATACCCCATAAACAATCCGAAGTCCAGATTCCGAGCATGGTATATATTTCCTGAAAAGATAACAAATACCATGAATTTTAATGCCCATTTTAATCAAAGTACAGCATGTATTTTATACATAGACAAAGAACGCCTAAAATTTAGATTACCATTTAAGTCCTCGGTCACCAGTGATGTGCACACTGTGAAAACTTCATAGAAGATATTAAACAGCACAACTTCACCTAAAAACATTAAGAGAAATCATTAGAATACAAAATGTAAATTGTTAGATTACCTTTATTGTAATTTTTCTTAATCCTATAAAACATTAATGTAAAAAAGAAACAACCCTGACCTAAAGGGACACCAGAGACGAAAGCGATCCCTTTAATTTCCTCGTTAAAAGGGTACGGGAGTGTGTCCACAATCAAAGGCTGACCAAATAAATAAATAAATAAATAAAAAATAGATACAAAAAAAACAACACAAATAAATACAGGAATCATATGTTTTTGGCTGTTCTATTTACCACTGGCATTACATGCCCCAAAGTATGTATAAATACTGTATAATAATACTCACCAACTCTGTATCCACTAAATCAATTAATTTTCCATGGAAGAAACTATTGGCTAAATCTTTTATTGCCTGTATCATTGCCGCCAACTGAAAAACAAAACACATCTGTGTATTAATGTAAATTTCATTTTCACCAGGTTCACTTTTTCATGCCTGTTGTTTCAGTTACCCAAAGAATAACTCCTTCCTTCACAAGAATATGGATCTGAGAATCTCGCCACTGTAAGTTCCCTCTTCACGTGCTTTATTTGAGTGGGGAAAAAGTGTGTTTTAGCTTATGCAATTCTTTTCCACATCATTTACAGGTATCTAATTATATAACAGGACATTCTGTGTCACTAAGATGAGGATGAGTTCTTTTTTGAATCTGGCTGCTCACTAGGATTCCTTCTTATACCAAGTGTTCCCTTGCCACTGTCATCACTGGCTTGTTCATTAGGGATAAACTAATCTGTGTATTACTGCAAAACTGCTTTGGAGAAATGTGTATCGTTCAAAGCACTGTATAAAATTAAAATTTTACAGAGAGGAATTGAATTGACCATATCATTTCAACCTTTGACAGCAATCTGAATAAAATGTAATTACTGATCATAGAGATCAATGGACGTCAGTACTAAAGGTAAAATAGTAACAGGAACACAGAGGGACTAACAGGAACACAGAGGGACTAACAGGAACACAGAGGGACTAACAGGAACACAGAGGGACTAACAGGAACACAGAGGAACACAGGGGGACTAACAGGAACACAGAGGAACACAGAGGGACTAACAGGAACACAGAGGGACTAACAGGAACACAGAGGGACTAACAGGAACACAGAGGGACTAACAGGAACACAGAGGGACACAGAGGGACTAACAGGAACACAGAGGGACTAACAGGAACACAGAGGAACACAGAGGGACTAACAGGAACACAGAGGAACACAGAGGGACTAACAGGAACACAGAGGGACTAACAGGAACACAGAGGAACACAGAGGGACTAACAGGAACACAGGGGGACTAACAGGAAGACAGAGGGACACAGAGGGACTAATAGGAACACAGGGGGACTAACAGGAACACAGGGGGACTAACAGGAACACAGGGGGACTAACAGGAACACAGAGGGACACAGAGGTAATAGGAACACAGAGGGTCTAACAGGAACACAGAGGGTCTAACAGGAACACAGGGGGTCTAACAGGAACACAGGGGGACACAGAGGTAATAGGAACACAGAGGGACTAACAGGAACACAGAGGGACAAACAGGAACACAGAAGGACTAACAGGAACACAGAAGGACTAACAGGAACACAGAGGGACTAACAGGAACACAGAGGGACTAACAGGAACACAGGGGGACTAACAGGAACACAGAGGGACAAACAGGAACACAGGGGGACTAACAGGAACACAGAGGGACACAGAGGTAATAGGAACACAGAGGGTCTAACAGGAACACAGAGGGTCTAACAGGAACACAGAGGGTCTAACAGGAACACAGGGGGACTAACAGGAACACAGGGGGACACAGAGGTAATAGGAACACAGAGGGACTAACAGGAACACAGAGGGACAAACACAAACACAGAGGAACACAGGGGGACTAACAGGAACACAGAGGGACTAACAGGAACACAGAGGGACTAACAGGAACACAGAAGGACTAACAGGAACACAGAGGGACTAACAGGAACACAGGGGGACTAACAGGAACACAGGGGGACTAACAGGAACATAGGGGGACACAGAGGGACTAAAAGGAACACAGAGGGACGAACAGGAACACAGAGGGATGAACAGGAACACAGAGGGACGAACAGGAACACAGAGGGACGAACAGGAACACAGAGGGACGAACAGGAACACAGAGGGACGAACAGGAATACAGAGGGACTCTGTGTTTATATTGTCAAGTAAACACACAGACAAGACACAAAGTATCACATCATGTTAAGAGCTTACTTCAGCTTTTTTCTCCTTAATCACATTAGTCCATCTCTGGTTAGGGGGTAAGTCAAGGTTCAGCGTGTACCAAGTAACATTACTTCTAAACCTGGACAAGAAAATGTAAGAAACATGTTTAGTTTAGTGTCTAAAAAAAGGTATCATGGGTGCGCGAGATAAGAATGAACGAACGTACGTTGGCCCCTTAGGAGGATACATTCGCGTCCTACATTCTTCAGCATGCTGTAAACACCAGAAAAACATTTAAGATTGCATTGTCAGTCTCTAGTGTGGTTTTTAACACCATAATATATTAATTAATACCATTATAAATAAAACACATTGCTTACTATGCATGCAAAAAGTGAGCAAAAAACAAAGAATGGCAGCAAAATACACCGAAATGTAGTGAACTTCATCTCTTTCTTTAACTTCCAGCTTTCACAATGCAGCACAGAACAGAGAGCACTTCCTACGCGACTACACGAGCTGGACTGTACCATAGGTCATGGGGATGAACGGAAATATTGATTTTATTTTGATCAAATAAACATGTATGTAAACTGTATTTTCAAATACCGCGATATTTATTTTATTTAAATTATTCGAGGTTATATGTAATCGCTTTTTGTATTTCAAATTTGCGTTAAAGTGTCGACAGACGTAAAACGGCTCCCCCTTTTAACCGAAACGCGATGTTTTCTTCCGATGATAAACGAGGAAATTATCTGCGTTACACATTTTAAAAGTGTTAAATATGAAATATATTTGTTTTCAAACAAAGGAAAAAAATGATAAAAAATAAGGAAAACTTCATTTGGCATGTATAAGCTTGTTTGTTTGTTTGTTTGTTTGTTTATTTATGTTTGCGCAAGCGAAAACTTGAGTAAACTACCATCTATAAGAAGTGTACTGTGTACTGTATACTTGATTTGGAAAATGACTAACACACAACAACGTCCCCTGAACAGAATAAACGTGAGCCGGGTACAGTGGTACTCCTGTTAAATTTATACAGAAATGTTGTTCTCAATTGTTCCGAAATTGTCCATTATACAGTGCTGTAAAGGCTTAATGAATGCAAACAAATCTCATAAAACACTGTACGAGTAAAAAAAAAAAAAAAAAAAAAAGCACGTGATTCGTTCTCTGGAAATAACTATTGGTGTCCAGTAGGGGGCAGAACACGCTTTTTTTCATATACCTGTGTTGATGGCCCAGAATTTCACAGTTTCTATATTATGTAAAAAAAATAATAATAATAATCATAATAAAATATAATAATAATAGGAAGCAGAAGAGGAAGCAAAATAAAAAGTTACTTCCACCACCAAAATATCCAGGCAATAAACTCAGTTCAGTTCAGATGCACTAGCAAAACTTCTTCTTCTTCTTCTTCTTCTTCTTCTTCTTCTTCTTTCGGCTGCTCGCATAAGGGGTCGCCACAGCGGATCATCTGTCTGTGTACTACTCTGTCCTCTACATCTGCCTCTTTCAAACCAACCTCTTCCTTGGTCTTCCTTTTTTCATCCTTCCTGGTGGCTCCATCCTCAGTATTCACCTACACATGTCCATCCTCTGCACATGTCCAAACATTTTTTAATGTTAAAACCTAAATATTTAATTATTTGTTTATCTGGTATTTGGTATGCAGCCCACCAAGAGCCTGATAGCAAGCTATTTAAATAATCTGGAAAAGAGATTTGTGGTATTGTTTAATTTTAGCTAATTTTCTGAATATTAAATAAGTTTAGGATTTTTCCATTTTGGATTCGGCAAAAGTATTAGTCAAAACAGGCAGTGTAGTCATGGATTCAGTATAACAACTTATTTTATGTAGTAAAATATAGGTAGCATGCTCAGACAAGTGGAGTGATCTGAAAAGTTCAGTTCCCTGTTCTATTATACCAAATATTATATTACATTAAAAAATATAATATCATGTTAATAAATATAATAAATGTAAAAATGACCATATATGTATGTAATTTTTTACACTAATTATATTTATTAACATGATATATTTTTAATGTAATATATATATATATATATATATATATATATATATATATATATATATATATATATATATATATATATATATATATATATATATAAATCAAATCTTGAAATGTTCAGTGATGTATAATAACAATAATAATACTTAGTACTGGGTCATAAAAATGAAAAAGGCCATTGGGATAAATTCTGTATAAAACAAGCAACCATGTATTCTAAATATGTGTATTATACTTCCTTGTTCTGTTTGCTGTAAAAACAGCTGCAACATTTTGTAACATATACAATACTGGTGTAGTAAATTCCTATTCCAGCAGACATAGTATTATTCTATGAAAGAAAAGATGGAAGGAAATCATACAAACAACTTGGTCCAGCTATGAACTTTATTAACTTCTATTACATGGATACGATTTGTATTTTGGTAGCAAAACAGACAACCAACATAAAATTTACAAGTTCATCACTCAAAGCAGCACATACACTGAATAATCCAATCTGTCATAAGCAGTAAATCATTCAGAAGCACTGCAGTTTTAAAATATAGTACACAGGACAACATTCAGCACAACAGCCTGGATATAAATTGAAGCATTACCTGTTTATAAATACAACAATCATTTTTTGTTATCACACAAAGTGCAAAGCAGAACTTTGCACTTTACAGAAAAAAAACAGAAATAAAACAAGACAGACATAAAAAAAGCAAGAGATAAAATTTGTCTAGCTGGTCAGCCAGATTAGGATCTTCCATTAATTAAACTTTCTTAGTGATTATCTGCTTTGATAGCACTTATCTCCTGTATCCTGGGAGAACTAGTGCAAATAAAAGTACTTTAATAATGGAACAACTGATTTTTGCACGTGCCTTTGTAGTGCTGGCGTATTTGTCTGTTCAGTGATTATCTGATGAAAGAAACATTATCATCTGATTCCTGAAAGACTTTGATAACCTTATACTAATTAATACTAATTATAAAGTAAACATCAATCACATGATGAAGCAACATCATGTTTCTCCATTGGTTTAGTAAAATATTGCATTAACTTGTAATAATAAATGTTTGAATATCTTTTGAAAATCCTCATCTAACATTACATACTGGTGACTTTGCAGCCCAGAATCTAAGCTACTGAGCCAAATTCAAATCTCTCTCTCTCTCTCTCTCTCTCTCTCTCTCTCTCTCTCTCTCTCACTCTCTCTCTCTCTCTCTCTCTCTCTCTCTATATATATATATATATATATATATATATATATATATATATATATATATATATATATATATATATATATATATATATATATATACAATTGGTTCAAACACAAAATTCCAAATCCACATGATGTTATTCTGAGCATGATCACATGCTTACACAGTTCAGTAAACACTGATTTCTTTTTCGTGTCATGGTTAGAGTAAGGTTTTTTGAGCTGATTGAAATATGTTATTCAGTACAAATTTCTCCTTGTACAATGAATAAAAATATGCATTTCTAAAAAAAAAAATTCTGACTTCTGAATTCTGCTGCTAAATTTAAAAATGATTTAAGTATATAAACCAAATGTGATGAATATTTGAGATCGTTCAACTAACAATCCAGTACATACTATGCTACAAGTGATTTGGCTAAGGTGGTGTTGATTCTGGACAGCAGATCTACTCTGGAAGGAAGAGTTCAAAATATTCACACCAATAAGGACAGCACTGGTGAGGAAATTTGTGAAAGTGAGAAAAGTAGAAAGTAGGAAAGAGTTTAGTAAGTAATGGTGAGGCTGGTAGTGGGCTAACACCTCCTGTCTTAGGCTGTGTGGCTTTTTGATTTAGATCTGTAATTGGCAATACGCTGACTTGGCATTGGTGAGAAGGTTCACCTGGGCCTTGCCAAACCCTTTCCAGAGAAAGCTGCTCAAATTTGTGGCACCCCGATGGTTATTGTAGTTGACAGTCAGAAAATGACGACTTGTTAATGTCAGAATCAGGAAGAAGACCTTGTGGGCCAGATGGACCACCCACACATCCAGCTAGTTGATGTGCTCTAATCTTTGGCACAGCGCTTCTTCCTAGTCTGATAAGATGCCAATACAGAACTCATTTTTTATACTAGCAGGCATAAAAAAACTTTCCACATGTTTACATGATTAGCATTTTTTAAATCTAACACTTTCTACACTGACCTTTGTGTTTGTTATAACCTATGTATACACTCTCTGTGACCATATGGGATATTGATTGGCTGAATTTTGTGTGTGAAAGATAAGCCAGGCTGAAACGCAAAGAGAAAAATTCAAAGGTGGCACCACCCTTTAATAAAATTCCTATAATGAATGCATACAATATGTTTTCTTGTAGAAGTGCAGTTTTGATGCTGGGATGCAAATGTTTTTCTCTGCACTACAAGACAAAGTCCTCCACCAAATACATTTGCTAAAAGAATTCAAGTTAATGACTGACCTACAAAACCCTGTGTGTAGAGAGTGAAAAGAAAGGGGACATCTTTCGGGTGCTGCAGTGCTGATTACCACCACTTCCAAGTTTTTGGAGCCTTACTAACTGTAATAATGAAAAAAGACTGAAAAAAAGACCTCTTTTGAAATGTTCTTTTTTTTCTGAAAAGATTCTCTTGAGGATTGTGAGTGCTGCAAGAGTGCTCATTTGTTGCCCTTTCCTTTCATGCCATTGCCAAAATTTGACTTTCATAATTAACATGGCCATTTTACATTCACTTTTAACTGCTTTAGATATTGGCATGGGATTTAAAGGCTTAAAGCAAAACAATATAGATGTTGTACCGCTGCCACGTGGTTGGTTGATAGAATATAGAATAAAATTAAACTGTTTACCCCACTATGAGTTTGTAGGCACAGCCAGGATGTTCTTGTTCAGACAATAGGCCATTTGTGCTTAGGCTGGGCAATATTTAGTCTGGAAATACTGTACCACCTTGCAATTTGTTTTACATCGATATTGAGCCTTGTTTAAAGTCTGTCTGTTAGTGGTGAGGAACGGGATCCAATCCAATTTATAAAGAAATAATTGGTAGGAAATTGTATGTAATGTTCTGAACACTTTCACCTATATGTACATACAAAATGTTTGAGATGTTCCCCTGTGGATATATAGATAATAACAACTAGAAGCAAAAGTCACTGCTAATTCCTCTCCACTGCTTCTCTTTCTCTACCCATCCCGAGGCATCCTGAGGTTGCTCCAGCCCCAGTCATGTCCCACCTTATAAAGGTTGTGGACCTTTAAAAAAGTAGATGCCCCGCAAACATCCCAAACCATCTAGAAATGTACCAGTGCCAATTGGAGTTTTGACACTCCTTGAGTGTTTAAAGGCTCTGGCATGGAGAAGCTGGTGTTGGACCTATGATGATCGCAAATGTTGAGCTATTTTGTGAGTTGCTCGGAGCTCCTAGTTTTATAACCACAAATGACTGTAAAAGACTGTAGAAAGATCATTACTATAATCTTACATTCCAGTGCTCATGTTAGTTCTCACTCTCCAGTGTTCTGTATTGTTTAAATATTTATAATCACACTCTTGATGTCACCCAAATGAGGATGGGTTCCCCTTTTAAGTCTGGTTCCTCTCAAGGTTTCTTCCTCATAACATCTAAGGGAGTTTTTCCTTGCCACAGTCACCATTGCTGCTCATCAGGGATAAATGCA
Organism: Silurus aristotelis; assembly: GCF_946808225.1. Classification (NCBI taxonomy): domain Eukaryota; kingdom Metazoa; phylum Chordata; class Actinopteri; order Siluriformes; family Siluridae; genus Silurus; species Silurus aristotelis. The sequence continues at coordinate 16,485,835 of NC_139587.1, forward strand.
CACCATTTACCTTAACTCTTAAATTCTGTAAAGCTGCTTTGAGGCAATGTCTGTTGTGAAAAGTGCTATAGAAATAAACTTGACTTGACTGCTCTCACACTACATATAAAATTATGCAGTACCATAATAAATGCATAAAGGCTACTTCATTAGAAGTGTGACACTTCAGTACATTAAAATTCTTTATAAGCCAACTCAACGTGCACTTGTTTTTGTCAATAAAAATATTTTATTTTATACTCTAAATCAATAAGCTGTTTTCCTTCCCTTACCCACGCAGTGCAAAGAGGAAATGCCACAATGGCCCACACTCTCTCAGGTGTTTTAACCAATGAAAAGTTAAAATCTTTACCCAGCAGATGATATAATAAATATAATAAAAACTCAATTATAAATGACAAGACAAGCACAAATGCTAAAAACCTATTGTTAATGTTGTTGATTTTCCAAACATAATCTTTTATTATTTTATTTTATTAATTAATTAATTAATTTATTTGCTTTTCTTACTACCATTGACAATGTTACCTTTCTTAAGTATGAAGTCATTTGCACTAAAAATTTATGAATATCTGTGGGTGGTATCTGGGCCAGAGCAGCGGTTCCTTCACCTTATTTATGAGTTAAGATTTAGAAGCATGAAAAATGAAACTAGTGGGCATTTATAAAACCTTGCGTACGCACACTTTCACCCAATTTTTATTTTCCATGCTTCTAATTTCAATGCAAAGTTTTAGAATCTATGCAAAGTTTTAGAACCAAGACTCAGGTCAAAGACACAGATTTTGAACATGCTGTTGTTTATATACTTGAACAGGAAGCAATATTATACAATAAACTTTCTTTCGGCTTCTCCCATTAGAACTCCTTTTAGAAATGTTAATTATGATTAGTTTTGTTTTAAAAATACTTATCATTCACATTCTGGTGTTTTCAGGTTTGTATTATCACCTTTTGAAGGTCTCAGTCTGTGTGTTCATAGGCCTGTATATGACCTACTTTGTGTCAGTGACAGCATTAAATGCTCTGGCATATTTTGTCAGTGGCCTAAGGGAGGATAGCGGATGCATGTGTTGTCCCTGTGTGATCTATGTGATGATGTCATGTGAAAGCAAGCTGGTCAGACTGTTTTAGCACCCAGGTTTCTCTTAATGCACACATCACTGGTTTAGTGGCTCTCAGAAAGAAAGCAAGACCACTGAACAGGGCCATCTGTCAAATAATTCAATAATCCACTGTGCAAAAGGTGCAAAAAAAGAGTTTGAACAGCGAATATAGGTCAAATGTGCATATATTTTTGGTAAAATTACAGGTAATTGTTGGCCTGATCATATTTAGTGAAACCCGATCTAAAAGATTGATCTAGGTTCATTTTTTCACATAGCCTTTAGAAGTGTGGCTACTCCAGATTTGACGAGTTCTATATATCTGGGGGACTCCAGTGCTCATGATGGAATGATGAAGCGGCATGATTTGGAGCAAAAGTTTCTTGGATATGAACATAAACATTAATCTCCACTATGTGTATTATGGCCTGTTTAGAGAGACTGTGTGGTGCAGTGAGAATAACTTACTCACTTATGATAGCAACACATGCATTAACTTATTACTCAGGTATTTTCTAGTGCTCAGACATGGGACAGTGGACCTTAGAGAAATAAATGAATGGGGAGTGCTGATACTATAGAATAATATTGAGCTAACAAAACTAAACAGTGCTAGCAATGGTAATGAGGAAAACTAGGTAATTGGAGAAAAGATTATTGGAGTTTATTGCCAATGTACTGTAGCTTACAAACTCTTGCGTATACACATGTGATCTGCAATGTATACGAGACACAAGGGGACAAGAATATTAACACTGAGTCCTTCATCCTGCCTAACATGTGGGGTTCAACTGAACATTTCCATGTGAAACCAACTGGTGTTTGCATTGTAACACCACTGTTTGTCCTCTGTAGCCTTCTTACGCATGTCCACTATAAGGCAATAAAAGCATCAGGACTCTCTCTGAAATTAGAGTCGTTGGACAATCTGGAACGCATAAAGTTAGTTTTGTAATCCAAGATTATTTCCTCTAATTCTTTTAATGTTGAACCAACATCTTTAATAATGCACTGAAATTTAATCTGCAATTTAAATATATTTTAATAAATCGTTTGTGTTTATATGCTGTCTCATTATACCTCCTTCCCATCTCAGTGTCAGTAGTCTCTTAGACATAATAATATAATGATTTAATATAGTCACACATTTCTTTCTTCATTACACCCGAATGACTGAAAGATTCAAAATGGGAGTCTGTAGACCTCAAGTAGCACTGCCTTTTATAACCTGCTCTATCTATTCCTTCCTTTATAGTTATGTAAGACCAATTACATTTCTTTTTACAAATAATTTAATCGTCCTTCAGCGCTTTATTCCCCTTTGCATGACAACCCTCATATATCTGCTCATCCAGTCTTGTGGCCTGGGACTTAAATATCTGTTCCAGTCCCTGTTCGTTTTCAATTATCCTGTTCTACTCCAAGGTTCTGAGCTTGGCTTAGCCATGTCTCTAACACTGAACCACTCTCTGAACTAATGTAGATCAGTTTTGTTGGAGTTGTTTTTTTGTTTTTTTTTAACACAACCAGAATGGCCTGTTTCAAATGGCTTTCCAAATTCTGCTGTTTACAGTATAGTATAATATACACATTCATCCAAATGGTTTTTGGTAGTTCTAAGAATGTATGTATCCTTTATGTTGTGCAGAGTTAATTAGAAATCATCTTTAATATTTTTTTATTGACATTATTATTATTATTATTATTATTATTATTATTATTATTATTATTATTATTATATTTTTATCCACTATTATTATTTATTTTATTTTTATTATAATTCCTTTCATCATCATCATCGGGCGGGCTTAATAGGCGCGACTATCATCGATTTCCAGTTGCCTCTCGATTGTGCAAGCTTTCTGATCTCGTCTTGGGTTGGTCGAAACTCTTTGTCTTTTTCGGGACACAAGTAGGTGGCTATTTGGTCAAAGTAGTTGGCATTTGGTCTTCCACGCCGTTTCCTTTCGTTGATTTGTGATGTGTAGATTGCATAGGTGTTTGCTGGTTCATCGGCAGGCATTCGCAGACAATGACCAACGAACTGTAATTGGCGCTCACGGATGATTTTGCGTACTGGACGTCGTTCTGTTAATTCATAGAGCTTTTCATTTGTAATATGCCTGTCTTTTTGCCTTATGCTCAACATGATGCGGTACGCCTTCCTTGCAAATACATCGAGTTTTTCTATTAGCGCTTCTGTTAGCAGCCAGGACTCACATCCATACAGTAGGATAGAGATACATGCTGCGTCGAACAAGCCCAATTTAAGTGACTTGTCCTTAAGAGGTGACTTTAGCACTTTTTCCAGCTTATTGAAAGCAGCCCACGCTAGACCAATGCGTGTCTTGATGTCCTTTTCTGATGATCCGATGTATGATCCTAGATACTTTAAGTCCTCTACAACATTGATTGTTTCACCATCGACCGTGAGAGAACCAGTTGCCTTGCCTGTTGGTATGTTAAGGCGCATTTCTTCTGTCTTGCTGATGTTGAGTTCAAGTCCAGTGGTTCTAGCGACGTCTATGTACTTGGTCAATTGTTGTTGCGCCCGTGACGGGTCGCGTTCAAGTAAGGCTAGCTTGTTGATTTTGCGACTTATTGATCGCTGACTGGCAGTTATATTGCGAGTACTTCGAGAAGGCGCGTTGTCAGTGCCTTTGTGTTTTAAGTAGCCAAAGTCGCTTGCGGAACTCTTTGAAATGTAGTCGATCACGATGATGAAGAGAAATGGCGCAAGAACATCGCCTTGAAGTACTCCTGTAGTGACTTTAAATGGTTTTGATAGTTGGCCGTCCACGTACACTTGACTCATCGATTTGTCGTATAGAACACGGATGGCGTTCACCATTTTTCACAGGAATGCCGTAATGTCGCAAAATTGCAAACATCATGTCTCTGTCAATTGAGTCGAAGGCTTGCTTGAAGTCGATGAATGTGATGTATAATGGAATGTTCTCACTTGTTGCTCCTTCCATTATTCTTCTTAGGATGTTGATTTGTTGGATGCAGCTACGACCTGTCCTAAAGCCGGCTTGGCTTTTCTTTAGAAGTGGGTCTATGGATGGCTGCATTCGATTTAAGAGTACACGATTATAGAGTTTGGCCGCAATAGATGTAAGCGTAATACCTCGGTAGTTGGTCATCTGTTTGAGATTTCCCTTTTTTGGCAATGGAATGATCATGCCAATTGTCCATTGGGTCGGTGCTTTGTAGTTATCAAACACCTGATTAATGAGCTTATGTAGCTGTCGAACGATACATTTCCCTCCTTCTTTAATGACTTCTGCCATCATCGCAAAGTCAGGTCCTGGCGCCTTGTTCTTTTTGAGACTTTTGATGGCTAGCTTTAATTCCCACAGTGCTATCGAGCCGATTTTGATGCCAGGTAGGTCAGGCGATGGTGTTGGGTGGTTTGCTGGGTCCGTGAATTTATTTCGTTGTTAAGGAGGGTGTTAAAATATTTCCCCCACTCTTCAAGAGTTTCTTTCTTGGATGTCGGTAACTTGTTGTCCACTTGGCCTTTTTTTTTTTGTGGGTGACTGTTTGTATTTAGCCTTCGCATTCTCCTGTGCGTTGATCGCTTCGAGGGTTTGAACACTCACCCAGTTTGCAGGTTTTTGCTTTTGGCATTTTCCAAGGATTTTGGTGCTCGATTCGATTAGCGCTGTTTCTAATGCATCTGCTCGCATTTGGATTTGTTCCGACGCACAATAAGCTGATGATTCTTTGAAGAGCAGGTTGAAGCGATTCTTAAGTTCTAGGTCGAACGCTTGTTTAGTTTTTAAATCGAGAAGTTTTTCGTTGTTAAACTTTTGTCTGTTTATTGGCTTGATTTTGGCAACTCTGAGTGACAGACGAAAGTTCGCGCTCACTATTTTATGATCCGAGCCAATGTCGATTGTGTTGTGTGACTGGCAGTTCTTTATTGAGTTCCACCATTTCTGATTGATCATGATCTGATCTAGTTGGAAGAAGTTGCCCTTAGGAGCTTGATAAGTGGCAAGTCAGCATTTTCTCTTTTCAAAATGTGAATGCGCTGGTCGTAGGTTTGTAGCTTCGCACAAGTCAATTAGTCGTTGACCGTTGTCATTTGACACATCGTGGTAGCAATTTGGGCCTACGATTCTTGGGTTTGTCTCGTGGCTGTCTTTGCCAATACGAGCGTTGAAGTCCCCGGCTACGATAAGGACTGTGTGGGGTGGAATTGATTTTAGGGTTTCATCCAGATCTTCATAGAAGCTGTCTTTTGCGTTTTCTTTAGAGCATTCTGTTGGAGCGTATGCAACAACAATGCAGACCCGTGGATTGCCCTGTAAGTGCATCGTGATTATCCGGTCTGATTTTCGCTCGACAGATAGCATGACATTTGCGATCTTTTTGCGAAAAAGGATGGCTACACCATGGCACTCCTTGGATGAAATTGTGTGCACAAGTGTGTAGTCGTCGACGGATTCGTAGTGCAGGTGGTGAAGTGGTGTTCCTGGATGCCAAGAATGTCGATATTGTGCTTCTTGCAACCGGCTACAATTTGCTGCGGTTTGTGCTTGATGACTCGGCCTGTATTGGTGTTGGTGTCGTTAAGAGTTCTGACATTGTATGTTCCAAATGTAAACTCTTTTGTGGTACGGCTACTGGAGGCAGGATCTGAAGCGCGGATTCGACTGGTGTCGCTTTGCCCGCGCCCCTTCATGCTAAGAAGATTTCTTCTTTGCGCAGGGTCAGGGTCAGCCTTAATGCCAATAGAGGGCTAAAGGTTGCATTCTTGATTAATTAACTGATATAAAAATATATTGAATGTTCCTTAATTATTAAGTCTCTCTATCTGAGCTCTACCTCATTAATCTGTTTCAATTTAGATAAGATTTTGTTTCTTTTTTAGCTGCCCTTAAACACTCCACAATTAGACACAAACTCTGTGGCTGTGCTGTACATATCAATAACTGAATGAATACTGCTGTGAAATAGCTAACAAAACTGAATGAGAGTCAGTCACACTTTTCAGCTGTTTCTCTGAACATGAGGACCATTGAGTGCCAGTGCCTGCAAAAATCCATTTCTTAGAAAAGTTAAAAATAAATACATACATACATACATACATACAATACATACATACATACATACATACATACATACATACATACATACATACATACATACATACATACATACATAGTATGTGTTTATTCTTTTATTTATTTGCATTTATTTTTTCTTTGCTGCTGTAACAGAGAAATCTCCCCACTGTGTGACAAATAAAGGTATATCTTATCTTATCTTATCTTATCTTATCTTATCTTATCTTATCTTATCTTATCTTATCTTATACATACATACATACATACATACATACATACATACATACATACAAACATACATACATACATACATACATACATACATACATACATACATACATACATACATACATACATACATACAATGTTTCTCAACCATTAATACAACCTGCCTAATATGGTGTCCAATTTTTCCTGCTTCCAACACATAAAATTTGAAAACTTGTAATATATGCCACCCCTTGCCACCCTTTGTAATAAACAATGGCAGCAGATTATTCACTTCATCTGTCAATGTTTTAAATGTTAAATGTACTGAAATGTATAATATATACAGTGAAAAAACACACACACAGACACACACACACAAAGTAAGAGAGGGAGAGGGAGAGAAAGAGAGAGAGAGAGAGAGAGAGAGAGAGAGAGAGAGAGAGAGAGAGAGAGAGAGAGAGAGAGAGAGAGAGAGAGAGAGAGAAAGGACACTTACAGTGTGTCCTAAGGTCTATTACATGATTTATTCTAGTGATGTGAAACTGTTGGTTCAAATGATACCTTTTAATATTCCAGTTCAAAGTAGTCCCAGTGAACTGAATGCACACATTTTTGTCAGCAAATTCTCTTTTATTTTAATATATAGCTAATAACATGTTGGAAGAAGATTAATTAAAGTATAATTATAAAAATATGTAATGGGTCAATCATTCAAGAGAAGAACTGTATTTTATCAATAGAGAATATTATTAAAAAGGAAATTAGTTTATTATTAGCGAATAAGAAGAAAATGACTAAGCAAATAAAAAGTGAAACTTAATAGAACATAAAAATAGAACTATGTGGTATTTAAATACTGATAAGAACAAATTACAAAAAAAAAAAAAAGGTATAGGTAACAGAGAATACTGCAAAAAGAAAAACAGGAAAGGAGAACATCTGCTATAGGTCTCATTCTAATATTATATTAGTCAAGCAAATAAACTACAGTAGATTTGTTCAGTAAATGTTTTTCTTCAGGACTTAATTTGTGTTGCACTGCAGAGAAACAAAAGCAACAGACTACAAGAACTTTACCCCTTTTAACATGTTCTATTGTAACTTTAAACTAAATATTTTGTCTTTTTCAATCTTTCACCAAACACTTCCCCAAACCTTGGCCTTAACATTACAGTGTCTAGGTTAAATTTTTATAGCATATCACAACATTAATCACAAATCACAAAGCAAGTAAATAACAAACACGTTTGAGGATAAGTGTGCATAAGTGTGATAGAAGGATGAAGGGTGTGTGGCATCATTCAATTCAAATCAATTCATTTTTATTTGTATAGCGCTTTTAACAATGCGCATTGTCTTGAACTAGATTTAGACAGATACTTTGGTGATAAAAATGAGTAAGATGTTTTTAAAAGTGCCTCGTGTGGTGTAATTGTCTGTGAGGGAGGAAAGAGAGACCATGATGATCTTCTCAGCTGTTTTCACTATCTACTTCAAGGTCTTAAAATCGGTGCAATTCCCATTGATGCAGCTGTTCAGGATGCTCTGTGGAATGAAAATGTAAAAAAAAATAGATTTTTTAAAAACCTTTTGATATAAAACTATTAATAATAAATGCTTATTAATTGTCAGACTTTACCTAATTTCCATCACAATTCATTTTCATTAAAGCCATTAAGAAGTTCTAGTTATAGTTTGCCCAACCATTTAATTTTTGCACGAACATAAATCATGAATGATCACCAAAACCAGTGAATGAGCGCGTGCGTGAGGTGAATGATGCTTGCACGTGAACGAACGGGAAAGAGGTTGTGCGTCAGAAACACAACAAAAAGGGAAAGTAATGGAAATGTTCTTTTCTCTTCCACGGCGGGGCAGCGTTTCTACACATTAACGAGTCCTGGTATTAAGAGAGAACTGAACTCCGCCGCCCGATTTATCAACTGTGATTTCGCTCCAAAGCTATAAAAGTGCGTGCGCACGTGCTGCCTCTCGAGCGATGCACAACACGGAAGGAGGTTTACTGCTGCTCTATTTCATGACTATTATTCTTTTTTTTTTAAACACAACCCAAACTACTGACTCTTCAAAAAGTTTTGCAATGACGCCCACACCTGTGAGTGATGCTGAGGACTGAAAAGTGAGGGTTTAAAATGAACACAAATGGCAGCATATTGGCGAACGTTTCCTCGCTGCCCCCTCACGAGCTCTCACTCAGCCGTCCTACGTGGCTCTCTATCACTCTGGGGAGCGTGCTCATCTTCACCATCGTGGTCGACATACTTGGCAACCTGCTCGTTATTTTCTCCGTGTACAGGAATAAGAAGCTCAGAAACGCAGGTAAGTCTATTCTTCAAGGATGCGCATCTCTTTTCCATTGCCACATGCATCACCACACAGCATTCATCAGGCGCAACTTGCAGGCATGTCATACATAATTATCTTATTTTTGACATACAAATACAACAGATGCACTCTAAATATTGCCATAGTAATTTTCTTTAAATTAAGGTATATACAGTATTTACAGTAAATTTATCACTTCAATGATTCAGGTCTTTTTGAATAGAAAAGAAAAATGTGCTTCATTTTATTGCAATTCCAGTTTTAGTTCAAAATACATCATCATTTTTATTTAACACTGTGCCTATTGGCCTATATATTGTTGCACATATTTGAACATGTTTTTTTTTACATAACCACTTAAGGAATCTTGTCTAGTGCTTGATTCTTACTATAATTATTGCATACCAGATACAACGTGGATGGAGACGAGTAATATTAGTCGGATTAGAGAGTATAAAAAAAAACAATTATCATTACTTGTGTATGTAAGGAAGTGATGGAATTTACCCTGGGGTGTGTGATGAAACTGTAACTGTGATCTCTGACAGTGACAATTTAAATATTAATGGTGCCTATTGTGCCAAAGACCTACCAAAGAATAGAAGGGGGGGGATTGGCATTCATTCGCAAAGAAGGTCCCCTTGTGTTGCCAAAACAGCTGTGACCCATTCGGGCATGGACTCCACATGTCCTTGGAAGGTGTGCCATGGTATCTGGCACCAAGATGGCACAAAGATCCTATAAGTTCAGTAAGCTGTGAAATGGGGTCTCTGTGAATTGGACTTATTTGTCCAGCACATCCCACAGATGCTAGACTGGATTGAGATGTGGGAAATTTGGAAGCCATGAACTTCCAACTTTTTGTCATGTTATTAAAACCATTTCTGAACAATTTTTTGCAGTGTCAGGGCACATTATCCTGGTGAAAGCGGCTACTGCCATTAGGGAATACCTTTGCCATGAAGGGGTGTACTAGGTCTGCAAGAATGTTTAGGTAGGTGGTACATGTCAAAGTAACATCCACATGATTGCCAGGACCCAAGGTTTCCCATGAAATCATTTCCTAGAACATCACATTGCCATTACCTGTTTGCCATTCTTTCCATTGTGTATCCAAGTGCCATGTCTTTCCCAGATAAGCACCATGAACATGCACCTGGCTGTTCACATGATGTAAAAGAAAAGCTAATTCACCAGATTATTTTCCATTACTCCATGGTCTAGTTCTGATGCTTATTTGCTCATTGTAGGGGCATTCAGTGGTGGTCAGGGGTGGCCAATCTGACTCCTCTGCAGCCATGCTCCATACATAGCAAGCTGTTATGTACTCCGGCTCTCAGACTTTTCTATCATAGCCAGCGTTAACATTTTTACAATAATTTTGTGCTATAGTAGTTCTTCTGAAGAATCAGATCAGAATGACTCACCTTCACATTCCATCCACATCAGTGAGTCTTGGGCAGCAATTGTTCCGTCACTGTTGTTCAATGCTTGTCCCTCCTTGGGCAACTTTTGGTAGGTACTACCTTTTAAACACCAGAAACACCCCATGATATTCAGACCTAATTATCTAGCCATCACCAATGAGTCTTTGTCTCTTTCTAAGTTGCTCAGATCATTACACTTGCACATTTTTCCTAGTTTGTCCACATCAACTACGAGAACTGACTGTTTACATGCCCCTAAATAATCATACCCTTGACAGCTGCCATTGTAAATTAGTATTGTTCATTTCGCCTGTCAGTGCTCTTAAGGTCGTGGCCAATTGGTGTATGTTGCCATATATGTATTCTAAAAAAATACTCATTCTATTCAAAGTACATGTATTTTTTTGTATATATATATTTTTTTATACAGTGAAGGGCTATAAATGAAGGCATTAGCTTAAAATACATTTTAAATATAAACATACATTTTTATTTTACACAATGGTATATTTTACACAAAATAATAAAATGTTATGAAAACACCAGGAAGCAGCTTCGTAGTGTTGCCAGTTTGTAATTTCATTTATATCAAGCAGGTTTTTTATTGACACCTTTCTCTTGATATCATTGTATTGTTTCAGAGATACAAGCAATGGCTTAGAAGCTTCAGGTAATTGGCTTGATATCAAACAGACCTGAAATAGCCAGTTAGTTCTTATCGCCAGTGACATACTGTCCCATATGCCACTATCATCTGCCAGTAGAAAGAACACCGTATGTTGGTGGTCCTGCGTAAAACTTAGTAGCGCAAAAGTAAAACCTATAAAAACAGGTTTCTTAAATGTAATTTTCGCTGTCATGTCTTTAATATCTTATTAAATTATTTTATTATGTGTTTGTGTTTCTATCGTACATAGGAAAGTGAGAAAAGCAGAGTGGAATGGTTCCCATTTAAAACAGATGCCAGTGATAATATAATTAATGTCTGAATGACAGCTCAATAGTGTTTTGTTTACATGTAGTGTTATTTCTGTCTAGACACAACCTTCCAATTAAACAGAATGAACAGAATGCGTGAGTGTGACAGCACAAAGGGAAAATTTTTGGAGTGCATTCTGTAGCATGACCTCCCACTGGGTGCAGTGCAATGCCTACTCTGATTAGTGGGTCATGTTTAACCCAGTAAGTGTTTTATTTTCCTCCTACAATGCTCTTCATTATGCTTCTGTCTAGTCAGGAGATATCCCATGGCCTAATGTATAGTTGTCTGACCCACTGGGAATTTGTAATATCATGCCACTAGTTCAGCATAGACCATAAAGTTGAATACATAGATGAAAAGTTCCAAACAAAAACATAGTACACATACAAATAATTCACTGTGCACTTTTCTTCAGTTGTGGGACACAGCAGTTTTTCCTCTCTCTTGACATAGATATACCAATTCAACCAGAAAAACTCAATCCCCTGTGACATCACTGTCTGTTTGGATTAATCAGAGCAAGTACTCCCTCCTTGCCTGTAGCACTGATTTAAACACACTCAGCATTCCCTGCAGCACCCTACAGCCTATACAACTCATGAGAAGTTAAATATGATGTTCATCACTATAGAACACCTTGTGTGTGGGCACATTGTAGGACATAAGGCTTGACTGGATGAAGTCTAATGTTTGTTTTTTTTCAAAGAAATTTGCCCCTGCAATTATTTTTATTTAAACTTTCTGGCACACTGTATTTCTCTTACTCTTGTTCTCTTATTGTTTTATTCTTACTTAGTGGTCCTGACATGACTTGCAAGCCTAAGGCAGTTTTATTAAGTGGCACTCATTGTGCATTCAAAGAGACTTCTTTGCATTAAATTGTGCAGTCTTTATTATGAAACGAAAACTCACTTTAGTAGACTCTACTTAGTTGGAAAGAGAGTCAGAGTATTCACTTGTGCATACCTTAAATGACACGGAAAACTTAATTTTGATAGTGATCCAATTGGTGCACATACTTTTGATCCTTCTGAACATATTAAGTGTAGTTTAAGTGCATTAAAATGCAAGTAAATAATTAATTGTAAAAAAAGTACCATCTTTTACTGTGGGTTCATGCTTTGTTATATTCATGTTCATGCACTACTTCTCATTTCTTTCTGTCCTGCCCTGTGGCTTGCCTTTCGCAAAAATAAAAGCATCTCTTGCTGAAGTCAATTTATACATTGAGGTTCGGTGCATTGGGACATTCTGCTCCGTTACAGTGTTGTTTGTTAGCCTCTTGTACTCTACCTGAAAAAGTCCAGATTTGGCTAGAAAGTGAGAAGACCAAGGACCGTTGAACTTTTCTTGCTGAAACTAGCACATGTATTCCAGTGCTCATGTGGTACATTTTCTAGAAGCAGATCTAGAAAAGACACGAGTAGAAATAATAGTCAATAAAGTAAGCAAGTGTGAATCTGCGTCTTTTTTATTGGCCTTTTGGTTAAACCCATTTAAAAAAAAAAGCTTAAATATTTATTTTTATCTCTCTCTTGATTCTGCAAAAAGAAGACATTCCATGTTGCTCTTTATTTCAGTGTTTCTTCCTTTCATGTCACAATTGCCACAGAGGAAGATCCACATGACCAAATCACAAATATTATTAAGATTGTATCTACCAGTTCTTATTGAAAGCTGATGTCACAAAGCCTTCCCAATCCCAAGCTATTTTTAAATCAAAGTTAAAATAAAACAGCATCTAGATTAGGTTTAAAAAGTCCATCTTACAATATGAAAAAGCCGACATGTAAAAGGCAGCTAATAAGCCCTTTAGGTGTGGCTGTCAGTAACAAGCCATCAGGGAACAGGCAAAAAAGAGGTCTTACCACAGATGAGTTTTTCTTCAAGTTAATTTTTTTTACTTGCAAATCATAATATTACTGAAGCATTTAAGAACATTTTATGAAAATGGTGCAAAAATAGTAATTGGTGAAAAAAAAGTGTTTGCATGACAAACACTGAGTTTGCCAGAAAATATCCAAGTGTGCTTTTCCCCCCGATTTTAATTTTAATATGGTTTTGGAGAGATACATGTTATAGAGAAAGGGAATTAATTTTTTAACAGATAGCAGCTGTCCAAATACACAAGCTTCATCAAATTATCATCAAAACAGAACTCAAAAACCTCAATTGAAATAATGGTGCAGCTTGTGTTTAAACATTGCAGGTGATGATAGTAGACATTGTAATGGATGATAGTAATAATTGAAGTCATAATTACACTTTAATAATTGAAGTCATAATCAAAATTGTGGGTACAAAAGAATTTCCCAAACATTAGGTGGACCATGAAACAACATAAAGGCCATCATCAACAAGTGAATAAAATGGTGCAGTGAGTTTACATGGAACAAGAAGGTCCTCCAAAACTGAGCAAAAAGACTAGTGAGGTTGTGAAGTTCTTCTTTTCGTGTATGTGCTATAGTGATATGGTTGGATGACTAAATGGAAGCTCTTTCTTTAAACATTGTAAATAAAAAGATTTGATTATGGATGCATCTTTATCATTTTAGACTGTACATGAGAAGATGATGCACTCTTGAAGGGATATCACAGATTTGGTCAAGATTTAATATGTCAAATGATTATGAAAAAGCATAGTTTACATAGGTGAAAGGTGAAAGGTATCTATCCTACACCTGTAAGTTGTGTGTTTGGTGTGAATGTAATGGTGTAATTGGTGTGAATGGTGTGAGTAGGCAGGATATCATAAAACAGCTACAGATATATTCAGTAGCAACTCTTGAAAATATTAATTCCAAAATTCTGAATTCTGACTGAGTGTTATAGTAACAGGCCATTTACAGGCAGAAGAATTTTTCACTTTAATGGAAAGTTTAAGACCAAATATGGCAAAAGTATACACATCCCTCACTCAAGTAGAAGTACGGAAACTCATGTTCTAAAAGACCCCGGTAAAAATTTAAGTTAAAGTAAAGAAGTTTGGGCTCTGATGAAGTAAAAAGTAGCCATTACTACCACCTGTTTTAGTGTCACGCTGGCAACCTCACATCATATTAATATATTAATACAAAATAATTAAAAATTTTGTTATCTAATGATGCTATCCAGGCTGAAAAAACACTATAGAGAACACAAGCAGAGAAAAGATTATGTTGATCAGGTGATTTTTTAAATATGTATACATGTGGTAGTATTATCTTATATTATGGTATCATTGTTTTGAATGCAAATTATGGTATTTAGCTCTCTGTAATTATTCCTGCATGTAGATTCAAAAGCTTCATGTTGTCCCAATGCACAAATTAAGTGGACCACAAAATAAACCAAAATGATCACATGATGGATTTGTTCATAAGGTTTTGCATAAACCTCCATGCCAGCTTGAGAATACACTGTCATTAAAGCAAAATTGGGACAAAACCAAATACCAAGAAACTCTAAAACTCATGGTATAGATTTCAAAGTTTCTACTTTTCACCAAATTTATTTTCAGTAAGATATTTTGTAATACCGAAAAAAGAATTGAATTAGTTATAAAGGCATGTGAAATAGAAAAGATAACAGTGGCCTCAGACTTTGGGACCCTATTGTATACAGACAGTCTGTGGACAGGTATGGAGGAACATCCCACTCTTAACCACAAACCATCAATACTGAATTGCTTTTCCTTTTCTGCTCTAACAAATTATCAGGGAAGGCTTGCCACTAGAATTTGGATTGTGGCTGTAGAGAGTTTACCATTTAGCCACAAGAGCTCTAGAGGTCAGGCAATGGGGTACAGTCACCATTCCTAAAGGTGTTCAAGTGGGTTGTGCACAGAGACTTTGACATGTTCCAGTGAAGGCAAATCTAAATGTTATAGCAATAAAAATACATTCTGAAGCAATTGTGTTTCCAACTTTGTGGCAACAATTTGGGGAAGTTTCACATATGGCTGTGAGGGTCAGTTGTCTACATACCTTTGGGCATATAATACATAGTGTGAGGTGGCCTCATTTAGTGTTATAGAAACTGCTGATATTCTTTGATTGATTTTTTGCATAATAGTCTATAATGTAAATAGATTTTTAGAAAAAAAAAGAAACAACTGAAAAAAATGCAGTGAGTGTTTCAGAATTGTACAGAATGTTTTAAGCTGATGTGAATGCTATGGTAACTCAGTCACTCTTTTTACAGAAAGAGCAGAAAGGTGTTGCAGTCTGCTCGCATGTCAAACAATGAAGAGAATGGACTGTACAATGTAAAATTGTCCATTGTGCCTGGAAAAAGGCACTTTCTATAAGCATATTGTCAATTCTGCAGGAAAGAAATTGTCAACTTAACATTTAGCATTGGTGTTAAAAAGCCATTATAGCAGAGTCAAGTGTTGCACTCAGGTGTAAAAGATAAAAGTGGCAGTATAATATTAGGTGACTCACTAGAGCTGTTCAGAATTAAGGTCTAGGGTCTGTATTTAATTTCTATCCATTTAAATATAAAAAAGATATTAGTGTCCCAGTTATGTCTAAATGATATATTTTATATTGTTCTAAAATCTGTTATATTAAAAAGTATAAAAGTGCTTTCACTTGATCTGAA
This sequence comes from Silurus aristotelis, assembly GCF_946808225.1. NCBI lineage: Eukaryota > Metazoa > Chordata > Actinopteri > Siluriformes > Siluridae > Silurus > Silurus aristotelis. The sequence goes on from NC_139587.1 coordinate 16,501,568, forward strand.
AATGTAGCATATATATCCAGCATCTATTTGTCATACAGTAGCAGTTAACAAGTGTTAACTTTGTTTTAAAATGGTTCATAGCCAAGTAGAAGACAGTTGTACTGCTCAATCACATCTTCACAAGATGGAGAAGATTTTCTTCACAAAAGACCCGGGCACGCTAAGAACCTTTTGGCTGTTTTAGGCTGTAATCCTTCTGGCTGAGGAGAGAACACATCATCCCAGAAGCAGAATTGCTTTGAGAAGTGCAGAAGAGTCACTGTTCTGTTCATCTGCTGTACTGATGTATTCTTTTTTTAGAGAGAATCAGCTTTCTCCTGGCAACCCTTCCAAACAAACCATGCTTGTTCAGTTTATTTTCTAATTGCACTGTCATAAACCTTAACATTCAACATGCTAACTGAGGCCTGTAGATGTAACTCTTTTTTTGTAATTTCTCTGAGTATTGCATGGTCTGACCTTAGGGTGAAATTGCTGGGATGCCCACTCCTGAGAAGAGTGCAACTGTCTTGAACAGTGTTGTGCTCGTTACTAAAAAATAGTAACTAGTTACAGTTACTCGTTACTTCAAAAAGTAACTCCGTTACTTTGTTGATTATTTACACCAAAAAGTAATGCGTTACTGTTAAAAGTAACTTTTTAGTTACTTTTTTAAAGAACCTTCTTTAATGTTCCCATTAATGCCCTTTTATGCGTTATGATCTATACAAACACAAAACTGACTTAAACACAAAGTAATTTTTAAACACTATTTTATTAAAGTCAGACCAACACAAACTGAATATATCACAAGGATTTCTGAAATCTGAAACAACAAAACAAGCTGAATTATATATTCACAATCAAAAACTAAAGTGGCTTCTGCTGTTGTGTTGAGCTCCTAAAAATGTTCCTTTCACAGCTTAAGTATGAAAACTACCAACAATGTAGAACACAACACGGGGTTAGCTTCTAGCTACTAGCTGCTCAGGCATGGAGGTCCTGGAGCAGCTTCAACAGATTGGAGTTGATGTTTATCGCAGTAGATACGAGCTTCGAACCAGAAAGACACAGCTTACATTTGACTTAAAAGTTTTTGTCTTTATACTCAACTAAAGTAAAATAATGAGCTTTGAGAAACTCGTCTTGCTCTCGCCTCGACTCGCCATTACAGCCGCACAGACATGAATAAACGGAAACACGCCCACAGCGCGTCTTCTTCGTGTTTACAGTGGTTTATCCACCAATCCTACAATGTGTCTTCTTCCTGTTTTACAGTGGTTCATCCACCAATCCTACAATGCGACGCTGCTGTAAGCAGGTTAGGCTGTAGTCTACACTTCAGCCGAAATTAATATATTTATAAAAGTAACGGGTAACGCACCATACGGTAACGGTAACGGAGTTACTTTATTTTTTAAAGTAACGCGTTACAGTATTAGTTACTGTCAAAAGTAACGCGTTACTGCCCAACACTGGTCTTGAATATTTTCCACTTGTAAATAATGTTCCCCACTGTAGAATAATATATTGTTTAAATATGGCCTTATAACCTCCCTCCTTGCCCTTGTGTTAACACACATCTATATGTGCCAGATTAGAAAACTGCTATAACTTTGTGCTTTTATAGAGGTGGCCACATTTGCTAATGATCAGTGAACCAAAGACATATAATTAATTTGTCATTGAGCAGCTTGTATAACAGTATACAATTACTCTCCTCTGAAAATAACATACAGTCATTATTGTCTATTGTCTGAACAAAAGTAAATACACATGGTGAACATAAGTGAACATGTCAAAACTGTGTCCCAAGTGTCAATATTTTGTGTGATCACCATT